>NC_134484.1:251791059-251866059 GCF_040206685.1 Ascaphus truei
CTCCGACACTGGAAGACACCACAGTCCATTCAAGTCAATGAACTGTAAGGCTAAAGCCCCGCTGCCTCAGACAGCGCGCCCGCACTGCAAACAGGCGGTGCGTGCAGAGCGCTATAACGCGGTCTGCAGGCGGCATTCTGAGGCGCGAGGGGGCGTGGTCAAAACGGGCTGTGTGGGCGCAGAAATGACGAGGGGGCGGGGCCACGACGGACACAGGCACAGCACTTCACCGCTATATGTAGTCTTTGAGGAGCGTGCAGGCAAGAATTCTTTCAGGAACCCCAATCATGACCGGGCAGCGGAGTCTTTATACCGGGAGACCCCGCCACAGTACCCCCCGTCCCCCCTGTACATCTGCTGCTGCCTCTCCTACCAGGGAAGACGAGCTCAGCAGCAGGAGCTGCCACAACCTCCCCAGCACGCTCAGCCTGCAAGACGGGCACTGGAGAGAGGGGGACATACACACACACTCAGACCTCCCTCCCGTAGCTGTAGACAGCTTCACAGCTTCCCTCCTTACCCTTGCCCCTCCTCCGCCCCCTCATTGGCTCCCTGCCGAACCACGTGATGCGTCGCCGCTTGGGATCACGATCCTCGTGTATCCCCTGCTGGCTGACGCGTCACAGTGCGCAGCGAGCCTTGCAGCGAGGGGGGACTGGGGCCGGCTCGGGAGGAACTCGGGTCTGGTGAGTGACGCGCACGCGGCCGTGGGCGCCGTCAGATTTAGCGGGACCCAGGCCTAAGGTGTCTTCCAGCGCAGGAAGGTGTCTCATGGCAGAAGACTGCTCATATTGTAAGTGCTTGCATGTATGATTGCTAATGTGTTGAGTGTTCCTACACCAGTGCATGTAAAAGACTCAAGTTACAAAAGGAAAGGAATTTCAACAGTTGTTTTGTTTGTCTTTTCTTCCTTAAGAAACAAGGAAATTGTGATATATCTATTAAATCAAGGAGCTGATGTCAATCTGCGTGCAAAAAATGGATACACGGCATTTGACCTAGTGATGCTGCTAAATGACCCAGGTTTGCCATTTATTAATTTTATTGTATAACATCTATTCATTACTCGTCAGCTGTTGACTTTTATTTAACTTTTTTTCAAGTTTCCCTCTTTTTCGGGGGGAAGGAAAAATTCTAAAATTCTAAAATTCTAAAATTCTCGGAGCCGTATTGATTTTGTGGTACAGTGGCGTACATATGAAAGACGTGCGAACCTTTGCATGAGGTGGCAAACAACGTGAAAAAGTTACAGCTGAGCCAAGAGTTGGCAAGCGATTCCCCAAGCATTAAGTTCCTGTGCATTTTGCAATGCCGTTTAATTTGCTGATTTGCTAAAGTCTCTAAAATCACTCGATTTGTTCGTGAAATTCTCTGAAATCGTTGGATTTGCTTAAGGCTCAAACTATAATCAGGTCACGCACGCCATGTTTCACTCACTGTCTAGCAATACTTCACTCAAAGCTTACTAATTTGGCGACTTTCTGAGCACTCTTGAGGACTGGGGAAACGTTTCGGAAGGAATCGAATCTGAAAGATCGCTACCGGTTTTGCGACTCCATTTTGGATCGTCATCTCTAATGCAAACAATAATCAGACTGATAAAGATTATGATTTTGAAGTGGTAGTCCCTCCTAGGGCAAACGTTTTTGACAGCAAGAACAAGTACATCATATTTAATAATACCTATTTCAGCTGTTTTTTTTTTCTATTTTAATCTTTTTTTTAAATTCATTATCCGTTGGGGTTGTACCTTTAATGTTCTCGTGACATCTCCAGCAGGTGTCATATAACGTCCAACCGCAGTGTGTGTAATGCACATCACAGAGGCTCGGGTGCTCCCAGTGCTAGCTTCTATATATATATATATACAGTAACTGTACCCGGAATAACATACACCGATCTAGCAGATCATAAAAGCTATTAATGAAACATTCACGCATTTGTTTTTTGTTTTTTTTTAATAATAATTTTTCTGACACTAAGTGAATCAAATGATCTGACTCTTCTCTGTATAAGAAATGATTAGCTTTATTTTTGTCTGTAGATTTTTTTTTTTATTATTATGTTCTGATTAATAAAAAATAAACACATCTTTAACTACAAAAATAATGTAACTGACCACTTGAGGGCAGCACAGCTATGATCTTGCATTGTAAGGCCATTTTATACAGTAATGTGCTGTGCAGATGATTCTACACTGGAGAAGATTGAATTCCCATTTAATGCAACTGAAATCTTCTTCAGCATATGGGGGGGGGGGGGGGGCGGGAGTCTTCACACAATATTGAGTATGATATATTGAGTATGACATTTAATACTGATCATTAGCCAGGGAGTTTTGTACCTCCTCTAGAGTTTTTTTTTTTTATGCTAGCAGAATGATGCACAGGCAAGTATAATTTGATTAATGTCATTATAACTTCTGCGGGCATTCCTCAAATCTCAAGCCGATGCGGTAGTACTAAGCCTCGGCAGCAGTGGTCGCGACCAGCGCCGAAGTGGCAAGAATGGAAGTGACTACTCCACTTCCGTTCCAATTACTTCCATTGCTCCGATGGAATGGTGAACACAATCTTCCACCAGGGAATGAGGAAAATATATATGACATTCTCGGAGTGCCGGTGGCCCTTGTGATGTTCGGGGAATGTCATAAGGGCACCCTCTGGATTCGAGTAAAATGACCTCGATACATTGCTGCTAAGAGATGCCAGATGAAGTGCCTCCCTTTACATCAGTTTTGCCCTGATGAATGCTACCTATTATGTTTTGGTCACTCTAAGTGTTGGAGCTTGTGAAACAAAGCCTTATGTTGTCCTTGTTTTTCATTCTTGCAGACACTGAGCTTGTTCGATTGCTGGCCTCTGTCTGTCTGCAGGTGGACAAAGAAAGGGCAAAGCAGAAGAGTAAATCTCCATTGCCAAACTCCAGGAGTAAACAGTCTTTTAACATCCCAATTTCACCAGATGACAAGGCTGGGCTGAAGGTACAGTGCTTCATTCCTCCAACCCAGGATGCCAATGACAGTATGTTCTGATATGGGACTTTCTCTATTCATTGTTAACTAAACAAAAACTAGCTTTGCTGTCCCATACTCCACTATCTTAGCATCCATGGCACTGCTCTCTACTGGTTTCCCTCCTACTGTACATCTCTCATTGATTCTTCAGTGCTTGTGTTACCAACTTCTCTAAGGATCTCTCTTTTGTTGTACCTCAAAGCCCTGTTTTAGGGTACCGGGTACTCTTTCTTCTTTATACACGACAAAGTGACTGGCGGTGGAGGATCCCTGCGGCGAGGTCACTTGTGGCAAAATGCCGGTGGAGATTTGGTCGTAGCAGTCTCGCTGCGACAAAATCTGCTGGCATTTCGCCACCAGTGACCTCGCCAGCCACTTCGCCGCTAAGGTTACCCTTTACCCATAAATCCCTAATACTAACACTACCTCCTCCCCTAAAAATCTTTATTCCTTCTCCTAAAACTTCTAAAGATAACCCCCTACCCTAACCACTAAAACCCCTAAAGCTAACCCCCTAACCACTAAAACCCCTAAAGCTAACCCCCTACCCTAACCACTAAAACCCCTAAAGCTAACCCCCTAACCACTAAAACCCCTAAAGTTAACCCCTTCCCTAACCACTAAAACCCCTAAAGCTAACCCCCTACCCTAACCACTAAAACGCCTAAAATTAACCCCCTTCCCTAACCTCTAAAACCCCTCAAGTTAACCCCTTCCCTAACCACTAAAACCTCTAAAGTTAACCCCCTATCCTAACCACTAAAACTCCTAAACTTAACCACCTACCCTAAAACTAACCCCTTACCCTAAAAGTTACCTTATTGTAGAAGCGGCAGGCCGTGAGAATCGAGCGGCGGAGGGTCCCCCTGTGGCCAAACGCTGGGGGGACTTAGTCTCGGCGAGACGTCTGCGACCAAATGTCCCATTCCACTCACTGGTGACCTCTAACTCCTTTATATTTAGCTATCATCCCTATGCTGAGGACACAAAACTGTATTTGTCCGCACCTGACTTTACACCAGCAGTCCAGTTATAAATCACAGGTTGTCTATCAGCAATCACAGCCTGGATGGCCCTTTGTCACCTCAAACTTAGTATATCTAAGACGGCTTCTCCTACTCCCTCCCAAACCAGGCCCCATCGTTCCCTTCTCCATTGTAGTCAATAACACTACTATCTACCCAGTCTCACAAGTAAGCTGTCTAAGGCAGGGGTGCGCAAACTGGGGGCGCGCCCCCCAGAGGAGATTTTGTTGGGGGCGTGGGCGGTTGCAGAGGCCCCGCGCTCTTCCCCACGCATTTAAATTAAATGCCGGGGGATAGCGTGAGGTCTCTGTAACTCACTTACCGGGATTTAGCCGTCTGTGATGCGTCGCCATGGCAACTGACGCCGCGGGTCCATGTGACGTCACACGCCTCAAATGACGCGGATACCAGGTGGGGGGGGGGGGGAGTGCCAGAGCGGGACAAGGAAAACAGGGGGGCGCAGCAGGAAAAGTGTGCGCTCCCCTGGTCTAAGGGTTACATTACACTCCTCCCTCTCTTTCTCCCCTCATATAAACACTATTACATACAGTGATCTTGCCGTCTCTTCATCTGCAACATTGCAAAGATACGCCTCTTCCGACGTTCCTCAACTATTAAAACACTAATAGATTACTTTATTCTCTTCTGTATTGAATTATGGCAACATTGTTTTATCTGGCCTCCCACCTCTGTCCCTTCCAATCTATTATAAAAAGCTCTGGCTCGAATCATCTTTTGCATTTCTAGACTCATAACTGCCTCTGATCTCCTGAAATGTCTCTACTGGCTTTTTCTTAATCTACGTCTAAACTACACAATTCTCCGCCTTTGCTTCAAGGCTCTACAGTCCTTTGCAGCTCCACATATATAAACTCTGATCTCCTCGTTACATCCTTACTCACCTCTTACACCTGACCCAAGGATGTCTCATCCTTACAAAAAACACAAAAATAGGAGCGCATAGAAAGAAAGCCAGAAAACCGAAATTAGTACACAAATCTTTATCAAAGTAAAACAAAGAATGACACATATAAAATACCACATAAAATGTATCACAATAAGGGTCAAATGACACCACCTAGATAACACGTGTATCTAAAAACACCCAAGACACCCGCCCAGGATAAGGTACTAACATCTATGGCTCAGTGGGAAGGTCCTGATAGAGATGGTAAAAAAGAGAGCACAAGGCACCCACGGCACCATGCTCTGAAGAAGTGTCATTTGACACGAAACGCGTAGGTGGTGACGTCATACGCAGCGACGTTACGTCCGTGACGACGGACCTACATGCTGCAACCCTGAGACACCGCGAGGAAGCCATTAGAAGGTTCCATAGAGCGATATGGTCTGTTTTATACCAATGTGGCAGCCTTGTGCTCTCTTTTGTTTTTTTGCATTTGGAGGGACAGCGCGCGCAAATCCCCCTTTCCATGTCTCATCCTTACATCTTCTAGCTCTACAGCCATCTCACGTCTTAAACCTTTTTCTGTCTATGGAACTCTCTTCTACTTATTCATCAAGCACCTTACCTTTTCATTCCATTGACATCTTGATTTTTTTTAAATTGTATTCAGAGATTAGATTTAAAAAGTTGTCCTTTCCTTTAACTATTTAAAACCAGAGACAGAACATGAAACACAGACAGAGCTAATTTTGACAGTTTTATTATAAATCATTCTTCCTGGTAATGTACAGGTTATTAAGAATTTATTTTAGTGTTAGGACCCTTGAGATGTGGTCTGCCTTGGAGGGGCTCAGGGGCTTACAACACTTTGGCCAAAGGGTTAAACTAAAAAACCATTTTATTCAAAAGATATCTTTATATATATATATATATATATATATATATATATATATATATATATATATATATATAGGCACTGTACCGTGTATCTGTGTTAATGGATGTAGCACTGAGCTCTGTCTGTGTTTCATGTTCTGTCTCTGGTTTTAAATATATATTGCCATGCTCAGTAGCACTCCTCTTTGTCACCTATACGCATATATATATTGTGGTTATTTTGGGGGTTCAACATGAGCTTATTGGGGTTTTATATGCTTTCCTTTAACTAGAAATAACGATTGTGTTGCCTCACAATTTTGACATCCATGAGTATTTTTTTTTAATTTGTTAAAGTTAGACTTGGGAGGTGTTTGATTTCCACTGGCTGTGTGAACAGCCAGTGCTATTACAGCTAGAGACCCCCCTCTCCCCACCTCCCATTAACTTTATTGGCTCTCTGATAAGGACAGAGCTATCAATCTGTCAATCCTTTCTGTGTCTGGGCCGGGTGAGGTTTCCCGTGTTGAGTCAAATTTAAGCCGCAGGGTGTAGAAAAGACTTGATTGACAAACATTTCCCCCTTTCAGAGGCCCCTAAGAAATTCAATGGGCTTGTACCTTTTAAGTATAAAAACATGGTGCCTACTTAGCTCTTCTCCTGCACCAGGAAGAGGTTTCTCAGCCTATTAAATATGGGTCTATTTCCCTCAAATTCTGAAACTCTGTATATGAATTGGTCTAAATTGTATTTTAATGGAAATGGTGTTCAATGCTACCTTATTTATTTATTGTACCCCTTCTTTCTCCAGTCATGGTGGAACAGAATGTCGAACCGTTTCCGCAAGCTGAAGCTGACTCAGACTCTGCGACACGGATTCTCCAGCAACCGTCTGGTGCCTTTGACAGAAAATGCAGGGGCGTCCCTAGACTCCATGATGAGAGCTTCTTCTCATATGGATACCACCAATCCACGGAGACCAGAATCTGCCATGGCGTGGACTGCTACAAGCAAAGACAGCGGTGAGCAGATCAACCAACCATTTAACTGTGTTTATGGTGCTTTTAGGTTTTCAAACCTCTTCTTGAAGTCCATCCAGGCGATGTTATGTGGATACTCCATTTGTATGTATTCTAAGTGCATTATCATGTTTGCTCATCCTTTGGTCATTACTAAAATCTGGCGTGTCTGGGGTTACCCGAGTTTGAAAACCAATGGACTGGAACAGCTGAGCAGTTGGAAACCAAGTTTTCTGATTGTTTGAAATTTCAAATGTTGATCGGCCAGGATGACCAGTGTCACATTAAATAAGTGAACTAAAAAACAGGGAGTCTCACATAGGGATGTCTGGACCTCCCTGGATACAGCGCACCGGCAGATAAGTACCCCCCTCCAGCACCTACCAGCGGTGTGCATGTGCTTCTATATATGACTTGAACTTTGAACCACAATTTTATAACCTAAGGGATTAAAGGTGTAATCCCACATAGCCGGCCAGAAGACAACCTATTGTAAAGGTTTTAACAGTCTATTTGGCTTCCACAAACAAATCTAACAAAGCTTATAATATAGGTTTGACCGCTTTTATTTATTTTTGGGAAATTAATTACAAGTTGAATTTCTTAGGCGCCTCTCACGGACGTGTTTGTCAATCAAGTGTTTTCTTTACCCTTATCCCACCCTGTCCTTATTTGAGAACGAATAAAGTTAAGGGGAGAGAGAGACATGGGGACTGTGTGACTGTTGTGACTTTGCTAATGCGTTTTTGGTCTGTCCCAAGCAGGGTTTTTTTTAATACCCTCCTCTGATTACCCAGGTGGAGCTGGTTAATTGACTAGCTGCAATTAACCAGCTCTCTGCTGGATTTCTCAGACCACTAGATGCAGCTTTGCCGGGATAAGTCCCTGTTACAGGCCTATACACAATACAGGCATACCCCGGTTTAAGGACACTCACTTTAAGTACACTCGCGAGTAAGGACATATCGCCCAATAGGCAAACGGCAGCTCACGCATGCGCCTGTCAGCACATCCTGAACAGCAATACCGGCTCCCTACCTGTACCGAAGCTGTGCGCAAGCGGGGAGACTATAGAGCCTGTTACAAATGCGTTAGTTACATCAGTTATGCACGTATATGACGATTGCAGTACAGAACATGCATCGATAAGTGGGAAAAAGGTAGTGCTTCACTTTAAGTACATTTTCGCTTTCCATACATGCTCCGGTCCCATTACGTACGTTAATGCTGGCTATGCCTGTATCGTTTTTGTAATAGGAAGAAGCATGGTACTATATATAGTAACAAACAGTGACTGTTAATGATTAGTATATATACTGTAGTTGGATACATTGCTAACTGGCAAAACTTATTCAAGCCACTGTTAAGACCAAGAAAGAAAGAGTCATATAATGTACAATTATGTGTAGCACTGTTTCTCCCCCCCCCCCCCCCCCCCCCTTCCTGGGTGATTTTGCCTAGGCTACCGGTACGTGTGGTGCTGGTTACCTGTGAGGGTCCAGGAGAGATGAGCTGCCGCGATGTTGTGGGTCTTGGTTCAATCAGCCCCAAAAGGAGCTGAGGTCCTCTCCCTTCCCTGGGTGGGAAGACACTGACTATCATTTGGAATGCATCCTCCCTAATGCAAAAGGGGAGGCACGGGGTCTGCACCATGATTGGCTGCAACACAGAAAAAGTGTCACTCAAGGAGGCTGCGTGAGGGGGGTAAACCCCACAAGATAGACTGTCACTGCCTGTAGCTACTAGGACTTACGTGACAGGCGGGCATGGATATACTCTCCCGTAGGTGATAAGTTCCCATGTCCTCACTGGGATCCAATTTGGGCACCATCCAGTAACCTGGAGCCTGCAATACAGAAACAGGTTACAGCAGATATATTACATAACCATATACAGTTACAATTACCCATATCATCCACTAGTTTACAGCGATGATGAATACAGTACATAGCTTTTCTTCCAACGGAAGAAAAAGAAAACCCTCACTTATAATATTTAGGGTCGGGCTTCTTTACTACCCGCCCATCAAATAATTTGGTCCAGATGTAATACACCTTGGGAGGACATGGGCACTGCCTAACTTCTACCCTATCCTTGTAGATACATGTACCCCCTAGCTATTCGTCCATAACAGAACGTATTTTGGAGTCAGTAATATATCTGTCATCAGAAGTTTTGGTCTTTATATTTTCTACAACCGCCTGTCTGAGCCACTCCTGACGGTTGTTTATCTCACCCATAAGTGGTTCAGGTACATATGGAAAGGTATATCCATGAGACTGACGGTACCGGTTAAAGATAGCCCTGTCAGCTCTACTGAACTTTAGGATCGTACGGTTAGCTCCCTGACCAGGCAGTCCCAAAATTTAGGCTCACTGAGCTCTACCTCCTGATAGAATACAGAGGGGCCCTTAGGGACTCTCACCCCTAAATTAATCTCGCCCACCCTCTTACAAAGCGCTTCAGCTATTTCCTCCTGGGACAGTTGACCTTCTTCCCACCAGTGGTCCACGATAGGACTATCCACCAGCAGTAGCCGTGTTCTATTTAAACTGGCGGAGTAGCCCTGAAACATTGGGTCCCACCACTTAAGGGGTTCCCTGATCTGATGTTCTACGTGTGGACTACTGGTCCTTGTGTCCACCTGGGAGGACACACCAAAAGTAGCAGATTGCTGGGACAGGGATGAGTCCCTTATTGACTTAAATGACCCAGGGGACTTAGCTACCGGTATCCAGTTTGCATAGGTTATTTCTCCCTCAGAATCATCCTCTGACCACCCATCTTTTCCACCAAAGTCCAAGTCCCTCAAGTCCCCTTGTTAGTCCAAATAAAAAAGGTCTCTCCTAATATTGAAGTACTCATTTACTCTGCACGATTGCAACTGGTCTAACACGGCTATTTCTACTTAATTCATTTTGTAATTCTAACTTTTCATGGCAGAAATGCATCAATTTCTCACAGACTCCGCAAATAAAGCTTGATCTCAATTGTAGCTTATTCTCAACGTATAAACAAGCTTTTGGGAATTAAAAGTTTGTAACAGTGTCTCAGAGTCAGAATGTCCACCTCAGGGACAACTACTCTTCTAACTAAAACCTTGATGAGCTCCAACCAAAGTCTTTCAGTCAAATCTACCATATACTTTACTGTGTTTTGTAACTCACGACTTTTCTGCATTTCAGGGCTGGGCACAACAAAGACTGAAAATGATGATGTACTATTAACAACTATGGTAAGAGTTTCTGGGGGGGAGGGGTTGGAACAAATACAAAGTGAAAAAATATATCTATTTATGACAGACTTTGTGATGTACCGTCATATTTGGGAATACATTTCAGAACATTCTGCTACTCTTCTTTCTCTGCTAAAAATAATAGTGTTTCGGCTCTGAACTGGTAAAATGCAGTGAAACCCATAACTACCTCAGTACAATCCGGTTTTTGTTTTCTGTATGCATTTCTCCTTGTTTACAATAGATGTCTGAAGTACACAATACATACAGAATCCACAGTTGGGTGAGATCACCCAGTACAAAAGCAATCTAAGACGTAATGATCTCCTTGGGAGTGCTGTTTATTTATTTTATTTATTTAAAAACATGTTTTACGAGGAAGTAATACATTGAGAGTTGTCTCTCGTTTTCAAGTATGTCCTGAGCACAGAGTTATGATAATAATACATGGTTACATTAAAAGAACAGAGGTTAAACATTCAATTCACAGATATTTCATGGACAGTTAGAAATGGGATTATGGGCGTATGTAACATTTACAAACAAGATTAAAATGGTGTTAGGAGAGATAGGATAGACCTGCAATGTATTAGAAGAGACCCTGCCACAAGGAGTATACAATCTATAAGAATGCAATCTGTAAATTGGAAAATTGGGTACAGGGGATAACAGAGCTGGTGAGGTTCAAGTGTTGTTGGTGTGTGAATATATATAAAAAAGTAAACAATATTTATCCCCCTCCCTCTTTCATTTGATGCCGCAGGATGAATTGCAGGCTTTCATGCCGTATCGGAATATAGAGAGTAGGATGCAATGGGATGATGTTCCTTGGTATATTTATCTTTTGCCCTAACAGTTTTGTAAGGCACATACATATATGCCTCCAGCATATTTCTGTTTCAAGAACTTAGAGCCAGCTAATTTACACTTCAACCAATGGACGTGATATACTCAACAACACAGTAAACAGTGTAAGGTAGATCATAAGAAGTGCGGTATATCATATACATGAGTCATGGGATAAGACTGAGTTTTGTAAAATAAGCTGCTAGTTTTCTTATCCTTCCTGTGTTTGAAGTATCAGGTTAATCAATAGCCAGATGAATTAGAATGTGGTGAAGACTCCTTGATCTTTAAAGAGGCCTTTGGCCAAAGAAGAGCATATTTTTATTTATTTAGAACCCATTCAGCCTTATAAGGCCTATGGAAACCCAGTAGTTCCTAAGAGGTAAGTTTGGGGGAGCGCAGATATCACTAGATTATCAAAAATAGAAAACATATATTAGTGCAGATGGTCTGCAATGTGGGTGAGGTATGCAAAAATGATCTATGAGATGTTGTCACGGGAGACCAGGCCATTTACACCTTTTTATCTGGACCATACATTGAGCAAAACAAGTTAATTAAATAAATTGTAAATTTATTCACAGGAAATGGTAAACACACAATGTTACACAAACTACATAAGAAAAGACACACTTATTTGGGAACTGGGGTACACAACTAATCTCTACTAGGTGCCGGGAACCCTACCTAAGTATTTTCCCCAAACACTGAGATTTAGCCTGCCACGTCCTGTAACGGAAATCAGCTTGCAGTTCCAGACACCACCCCTCTCCCCTCTCCGGAGGTCTGGCTTTTCACTTGGTGCTTAGAATCTTGGAGAACTCCCGGGAACTGTAGAGAACTGAAAATCTGATTGGCGCATGGGGTTTATAATACCTCTGAGTTTCATTCACAATATACTACCCCCCTATCAGAAACGTGAGAACATTCTCAGCAGCCAATCAGAGCAGGGCTCATCTGGCTGATGATGTCAGAGAAAGGGGCATGGCTAGACAGGGAAGGCTCCGCAGAGTCTGAAAGAACCCAAATGGCTGTTGGCGCCTTTTCGTCTGCCCCTCCTTGCTACCAAATGGCTCGATACCTCTTGGCATCCCCTTTGAGGCCAGATGGCTTGGCAGACATCATGTCTCATATGCAAATGCTTAGGCTGACTGCATGGATTTTTATACATACAGTATAACACCCTACGAATCATACTTTAATAAAGTATAAACTTTGGGGGAACCTTATTTACGTGTGGGAAATTAGTTGGAGATATCTGGGCTCGAAAACCAGGAGTCTGGGGGACACGGTGCAGCCCAAATATAATTCACCCAGCGAACCCACAAATAGTGCATGCACGTTGAGGAGAATCAGGGAACCACCAGTAGCTGGGCCTCCCGATCTCCTGCAAACAAAAGGAATACATTTTCACCCCAATATCCCACCTAAAACTTACACTACCAAAATCTGGAGTGTCAATGACACAGGGAACCCCAAAATCCCCTAAACAGGTCAGGTTTTTCTATACTTTACAGGGGATTTCCAGAGCCCACAAACAAAATACAGGTTCTGGTACACCTTGGCACTAACTGGGGTACCCCTATTTTATCTAGGGATCCACGCAGCTACAGGAACACTTTTCATCCATGTGCCTCATTTTACTGTGCACAAAGCATATATGTACTTAACACCCTTTGTTAATAAAATATACACTTTAAAAACCTAAGTCTTTCTGGTATGGGGAATAGAATAAAAAGCTGCACGGTATTTTTCACTAGCCATATTCCCCACACACTATTGCATAGACTTAGTACGGATTCTAAGAATCCCCTCACAACCTTATATGTATGGTTGGAGCACCTCAGAACCCCTATACCGGTTCTGGGTGACATGGGCATTTACTGGGTGTCTCCATTAACCTAGGGACCCCTTGACTGTTTCAGGGACACCTCACATCCCTATGCCCCCTTTACCTTTCTGGCCTGTGCTGAAGCAGAGAACCCCTAGTGGTGAGTCGCAAAAGCGTTTTTAAGGGGAGATATTGTCTATACATGGGCCTACATGTATCCAGGAATTATGCCTGATTCCTGGGTACATTTTTCGGGGAACCAGCAACTCTGGACCCAAACTAGCTAGGCACATTCTGACAACACTTTCTCCACAAACCCCCCCTTGTAACTCATACCACAGCAATCTCTGCTTGCTGGCACTTCTGGAAAGGTAAAAACACATACAATACTTTATTACCGCACATTACAGGTTATGCAGGTACAAACCCTGGACTCAAGAGCTGACACTCTATAAACCCAACACACGGATCAGGGGTAACCAAACGGGCTTAAACCTTTATTTGATAGCCTGGCTACCCCCCTACCGTCACAGATGTGCACTCACATTTAGTATAAAAGATTAAAGCAGTTTCCAAATATAGTTTGGTGTGTGAACGCTTGACCAGATGTCAGTCAATCAGCTCAGATTTAGTTGCAGTTGCGGTGGCGTGGAGTGTAGAAAGACTAGAAAGTTCCTCAGAGGGCCTGGCTTTTTAACAAACAGGGTTAACTTTGCATGTTTGTTGTCAGAAGTATCCCACCTGAAGCAAAGTTACTAAAAGGCCGGGGGCTATTCATTTAAAGGATACATTTAAGACAATGTAATTATTAAACACATGTTAAACATATATAGGGAACAAAGCCTTACCTTCTTCAACTACTTAGCTGCCCTATTGTGGTGGAAGACCAGCCTAAATAGCTGGTGAGTTGTACTGAAGAGGACCAAAAAAAATACACGTCATGTGACACCTGTTGAGCTAGTGTTGTACGTTAGAAAACATGTGAAACAATAGTAAACTTCTTTTAATCCGTATTCTGTGCGGCAAGGTGAATTTGATCAAAATATTGTTCTTTTCCTTACATGCTGCAAAGTGACCAAAAAGGTCCCACTAGATTAGAAATAATGTTCTCAAAACATGCGGGGCACCATGGGCAAAAAAAACCCAACCTTTCTATTCCAGCTTGTTATGTGAAAATTTAGTGCTTTTTGTTTTGGGTCTTTCTGCCACTAGTTAAAGAATGGGGCTCCTTTTGCCAAACTCCCCAACGACAAACTGAAAGCTGTGATCCCACCGTTCTTGCCTCCTTCTAACTTTGAGCTGTGGAATTCTGACCGGTCCAGAATCAGCAGAGATGGTAAAATGGACCAGACCAGAGCGTCAATGCCGCAAAGGCTCGCAAAGCCCAGTTTTAACAGCAGTGGAAATTCTGATATTGTAAGTACAGTGTTTTTTGTTCATGGCGCAGAGGGACATATTAACTAAGTAGTGCTATTTTGTAAGGCACCTTTTGGCATTGGAAGACGCCTTACGGCCAAATTGCTTTGAAATAGCATTGCGTAGTAAATATGGCCCATAATTGTTTTTTTCCCCCGAATAAAATACCAGTTGTGGAGATTTACAAATGCCTGACTCAGATGTGACTTTACTGTATGTTAGTAGCTTTAAGGTGACATCAGAAGTCCGGAAAGCTCATGCATATTGTGCATCTCTGAAGAAATGTTGTGCTTGTGCATTCAAATGTTTTACAACCTGCACCCTACAATCTATTCTTCTCAAACTCTATGAGACAAATCTAATACAGAGATACAAATATTCTGCACCCTCCACCATTTAAACACAAGAATGTTTAGACACGGTACATAACACCAGGTTTAAAATGGTAAAATCCACTACATTTGACTTCGTTTTACACATTTACTAATATACAAATGTGTGTTTAATGTCCTTCTTCCAAAACGAGGCGTACAGTACTTGAATCTTTTGCTTTGTAACATTTCCCCCTGGTCTTGTGTACACATTCAGTTATTGCTGCTGGAAAACATATACCGTCCCGTTGGGGAAGCCAGAAATATAAAATGTATACACAGTCCTTTGCAGACTCACAGACAAACTCTGACTACACGATATACTGAGGAACTAACGGGGGTGTCCTTTGGTAAAGACATGGGAACATAGTAGCATAGAATTTGGCAGCAGATGAGAACCCCTTGGCGCACCTAGTCTGCCCGTTTTCCTATGTGTTGTTAAAGCACAGACCCTATTTTATCCTCGTCTTTTTTTCATATTGAGGATAGCCTTGTGCCTATCTAAAACATTTTTTAACTCTTGCGCTATTCCACTCTACAACCTCCGTTGGAAGGCAGTTCCACAAATCCACCACTTTCTGCGAAGAAGTATTTCCTCACAAGGAGTTGGAGGAAATGCATTTTTGTTATCTGTGGCAGCCATCAGTCATGCGATTTATACATCCGAATGAAAACGATACCATTATAAGTACATTATTGCATTTTATAATATTCAACAGTATGTACATACTTCCAGACAATTGCACAGTCAGAATGTATGCCTGGTTCAAGTGAATGGGCTATAGTGGGCATTATGGCTTAGCAAAGCAATCTGGGCCATTTTCTCTCAATTGCAACATACAGTATGTTTCTTTAAATGCCATCTTGAACATAGACACACATCGACAATGCCAAAAGCAAGATATACTTGCCGTGCACTTCCCGTTGATGAGTTAGATCTTCGAAAGATATATATGATGGTGCAGAATATCTTGACGGGATCCCCTATAAAACGTCACAGGTAAAGTCTTCAATCGAAAAAAGATACACACACATCCATCAAATAATGTCATCAGGCCATTTTGCATGGTTTTATACCTAGAGATGGCTTAATCTAATGTTGTGCTTTCTTAGTCTTACATATGTGTAGCCAGGTCCCCCAGTCCTTCCCTTACCTCCATTGTGGGAATGGAGCAGGGGGAGGCTACAGCGACGCTGCAGGCAGGGCAGGGAGCGCATCGGTGATCTGGAGGCTCCCCGAAGCATCCGGCCGCCATTTTGATACTTGCGCATGCGCGATCGGAAGGGTGCGAAGGCGCAGTGCTGATATAGGTGTGGCGGCCATTGCCAGGCTCCGCAAGGGGGAACTACAGTCCCCAGCAGTCTTAGGGGCTGTCGATCACCTGGGCTGCAACAGCCAATAGAGCTGTAGAAGCAGGAGAAGGGCCAAGAGATACATTTGGCGCGCTTAGCACCATACTTCAGTCGGGAGCAGGACAGAGAAGGGTGAGGTAGTGTCTTAGGTGCCAGTGACTAGACCTAGAGTCCCCCAGGTCACAGCTAGGCCCCAACTCACCAAAGAATGTGGTTGCTTCAGGGATGGCCCCTAGATATGGACGCTTCCCCATTACTGTATAGTGTCAGGGACACAGTGAAGACGCCGTGCGGTGACTTGCGGCCTGTGGTCCTCAATAACCTCCTGAAAATCTACCCAGAGGACCCTCGCCAGAAGGCCGCATCTGCACAGGTGCCTTGCAGGGACAAATGGACGTCAGCCTGCAAAAAGGCGTTCACAGGCCTCAAAAAGAACCTTCTGGAAGCACCCGTTTTAGCTTATGCCGACCCCGAGCAACCATATATCCTACATGTGGATGCAAGCTTCAACGATTTGGGAGCTGTGCTGCAACAGAAGTACCCTGCTGATGTTCGCCCAGTGGCATATGTGAGTCATAGCTTGACCCCCACCGAGCCAAATTACCCTGTCCACAAGCTGGAGTTCCTCGTCCTCAAGTGGGCGGTAGTTGACAAACTACATGACTACCTATACAGAGTTTCCTTCGAAGTACAAACGGACAACAACCCGTTGACTTATATCTTGACGTACGCCAACTGGACACCACCGGCCATAGGTGGCTAGCGGCCCTCTCCAATTATTAGTTCACCTTGAAGTACTGTATAAATCGGGTCTGATGCTCTGTCCAGGAGACCTGGGCTGAGTACAATACCGGATGACGGCCTCTGGGAAGAAATCACTGGACCTGGGATTCGGGCCATGTGCTCAACTGTCGCCATAGTGGAGGACAAAGTGTAATTCTCTGAGTTGAGACTTGCCGACTCACTGGGATGCCAATCCAAGGCACTCCCTGCAGCCTTCTGCCACCCCGAAGGAATGAATATCACCCAAGATACCATAATCACCTGGAAAGAGTTGGTGCTGCAACAGATGCGAGATCCAGTGGCTGGATCTATACGCCAGGTCATTCAGCAAGACAACCCCCATTGGTGAAGCGTGCTCCCACTGACACGGTCGTCGTTTATTATGCAAGAATGGGACACGTTCCAGACTGATATGGGTCTACTCTATCGGGTGGTTCCTTACCACAACCATCCGGATAGAAGGCAGCTGGTTCTACCCAGGAACCTAGAGTATATGGTCCTACAATCTCTACATGATGGCCATGGACATCTGGGAGTGGACATGACCATTGGCCTAATACAAAACCGGTTCTTCTGGCACAAGATGAGGGAATTGGTAGAACACCATTGCCGCTGATGCTTGCGGTGTATCAAGCGGAAAACACGTGCCATTGGAGCTGCTCTGCTAGGCAATATGAAGGGCTCTGGTCCCCTAGAGCTCGTCTGCATGGACTTCCTGTGTATTGAGCCAGACTCGAGGGGTATAGGGAATGTGCTCGTGATCATGGACCGCTACGCCCAAACCTTCCCCCAAAAAGACCAGAAGGCCCTCACGGTGGCTATGGTTTTATGGGAGAGGTACTTCGTACACTACGGGCTACCGAATCATATACACAGATCAAGGGCGGGATTTCGAAAGCAAGTTCATCCAAGTGTTGCTGAAGCTGCTCAATATTAAAAAGTCCAGAACGACTCCATACCATCTGGAGGGAGACGCCCTGCCAGAAAGGTTAAACCGCACCTTAGTCAACATGCTCGGCACCCTAAAGGGCTCCCAGAAGGCAGAGTGGACCAAGCATGTTGTAGCGATGGTGCATGCTTACAACTGCACCAGACATGAATCCACCGGATTCACTCCATATTCTATAATGCAGTGCAAGGAGCGCTCTGGTGCTGTAGAGGCTCTGCGGCGCATCCGGCTAGTGGGGGCCACCATTTTGATACTCGCGCATGTGCGATTGGAAGGATGCTCATGCACAGTGCCGATATAGTTGCGACGGCCATTGCAAGGCTCCGCAAGGGGGAATTACAGTCCCCAGCAACCTTAGGGGCTGTTGATCACCTGGGCAGCAACAGCCAATAGGGCTGTAGAGGCAGGAGAAGGGCCAAGAGATACATTTGGGGCGCTTGGCACCACACTTCAGTCTGGAGCAGGACAGAGAAGGATGAGGTAGTGTCTCGGTGCCAGTGGCCCTGAGACTAGGCCTAGAGTCCCCCAGGTCACGGCTAGGCCCGACTCACCAAAGATTGTGGTTGCTTCAGGGAAGGCCCCTAGATTGGGATGCTTCCCCATTACTGTATAGTGTCAGGGACACAGTGAAGAGGCCGTGCAGTGACTTGCGCCCTGTGGTCTGGGACCAGACGACCATCTATACTGAGTGACTCTTAAAGGTGAGAGACCCCAACGGGATTTCACCCCACACAGAGGCGGACGTCTTCATTGGATCAGACGGATACTTTTATCAGCCGGCGGTACCAGTGTTCTGGAGAGCCCGGGAATTTATCATCCTCTACAAATGCACCAACGGCCACACACACACTCTGTGGGTAGCACTACTCCACACACTTTGGGGTGGGCTTGGCTCTGGACACCGGGTGGTTAGGTGCTCAGGGCACCTCAATACATTGGGGGAACCTCACCAGGGTGTGGACAAGGTGGTGGTTGGACAGTTGGGGCACTGGGTGTGTACTGCCGTGCGTGGCCTGTACAGTACTGCGTTGTTGTTATTCACTAAGTTGCATGTTCAGTAAATACTCTTTTACCATAACTTTGTGTATTTACTATTGTATTGTCTTGGGAGGAGCTATCCTGTTGTATTGGGATCCTTCTCAGGTGGAGGCGCTGTCACCAGATAGAATCAGGTACCCCCCCAGGCTCCCTTCAGCGGAAGATCAGGCCTCCTGTGAGCCACTCAGGTAAAGAACCACACATAGTTTCCCTTAGACACAGGGGAAAGGGGGCTACATATGCTTAATAAATGGTCTGATTACCTTTTTGATGGATGTGTGCGTTCGTCTTTTTTTTCTGAGTGAACACTGCCCCCGAGATAAACAAACTAGTGCTTGTTGCCTGAATCTAAAATTTATGCAGAGTTGGTTCAACCTGCTGAGGGGGGTTTGAACCGACTCCTTTGTGCACTTAGGGTCAAATCTTAAACCTGGCATCTCCTTTTGATCAGTGTGACAAACATACACATGGATACTGCCAAACACTCCTATTCCTCCTGCATTTTCAGAGATCATGTGTGGCCTATGTGAAGACTAATTGTAATGATAATGAAAGCCAATGCAGACAGGCTCGTATGTCCAGTGTGGCTTGTGATTTTGGAGTGTTCTCCCCTGTGCTTGTGCAAGTGATAACTGATTTTCTGTTCTTCATTCTCCCTACCATAACCAACCCCCCTTCTCTCTGCCATGTGCTGATGCTAGTTGTGTTGTACAGTATGTTGGAAGGTGTTAGGGACTTCGTTTCTGCCTTTAAGCTTTTCATATGCATATATAGTATGTTGAACAACTTTCTCCAACCATGATTTCCTTCTTTTCCTTCTCAATGTTCAGACTTCAGTGAGCCGAGCCCCAAGATCTGTTAAATTTCCAAGCCTACCGAGGAGCCCAACATCACCTTCAAATTCAGGGAACTTTAACCACTCTCCTCACTCCTCTGGTGGAGCCAATAGTGTTACAGGTATTCCTCAAAACAGAATACATCATAAAGCCTTCACCCCAGACATGTATGTAGTTAAAATACTGACACTATATTTCAGTAAATAAAAAAAACGGGAACATCATTTACATACAGTTATCTCTTGACGTGTGGATCCAAATGTGATGCTAAATTTGTTCTGTATTTGAAATACAGGAAATTATTATTTTGGGGTCTCACAATGCTACGAGTTAATTCCATAAAATTAACAACTCCAGACATTCTTTTTGTATTTATGCCCTTATATTTGTATCTCTATAGTGCAGTTTTGATGTAGTCTTACATGCTGCAGAACGCAGAACCTTGCTGTTGTGTGAGTCAGTAGGTTTGAGAGTATGATACTGCACTTCTACAGTCTTGTTCAGGAGACACAGTGGCACTGACAATGTTCTATATAATAAATCTGGTGCTCTCTGAAGTGACACAACATCACTCAAGATCAAAGACACGGGCACACAGGTTAAATGCAAATAGCAGGCATTGTTAGTGTAAAGCATCTTTATCGTTGTGTTCCATTGGAACCGTTATCAGGGTTTATTTACCTTGAGGACATTTATCAAAGATCAAGGTCCTAAGGAACAAAATAGTGGTGGTCGTATTAGAACCTTTGCATATAATCCGCAGCATATTTCCCTTCTACACAGCTAAAGTGTGGTACAACCCGTCTCCTCTTTCTTTTGTAAGGCGGCAGTGCAGATAACGTCTTGTCCCAAATAGCAGCCCAGAGGAAAAAAGCAGCCAGTTTATCTGAGCAGAAGAAAACCCAGCCACATAGCCCTAGCAACACAGCGTGCGGATCCACTGCACCTGAGCCACAGAGCGCCACTCCAACCAGCAACGGACATTTAACAAAGGTGACCTCACAATGAATAAGCACTTAGGGTAGCAGGTGATTTATTTCAAGCTAAGGAAGTATATGAAACAAAAGCTTCTGCAGACAAGAAGAATCTTTTAAAATGTTGTTTTACTTATATTTATGTAATAGACTGTTGCCTACTATTCAATATTATTGGCTACATGGGTGTGCATATAAAAGGCTACCACTTCCAGGACAGATGAACACAATGGTTTATGGTGTAAATGTGTTGAATAGGAGGTAGTACTCACACCCCTCCCTCTGATGCCTGGCATTGCTGATGTAAGTCAGCTTGCAATTAAATAGATTTTTTAGTTAAAGCTGCAGTTCAAGATGCTGTTTTTTAAAGAAAATATATATATTTTTCCCATTCAATATGTGCATCAATACAATCTGCACACTGACAAGTGATTAGCTAAGCTGCAGATCGATCTGTTCTCCTGTAATCAATCACTTGCTCAGGGTTATTTAATTCAGTTCTTACATAGCATTTTGGGCAATGTAGTCCTGGAATATGATTGACTGGGCAGTTACTAGATATAATTGGTTCACTGCTAGAGAGAGGGTGGATCTCAAGAGCCAGAGCCTATCAGAAGGGGAAAGGGGCTGTCACTTTGGAAATACTTCCTACATTAGAAACACTACAAATGTCTTTAAAACATTTTTATTTGACATTTTAAATGCTACAAGTATTTTCTCATAGTACAGAACTGATTTATTTTTAAAAAAAAACACACGTAGAATGTTACTTCAACTTCACTTTGAAATAATTTATTAAAGCAGCAGTTGAAGTGTGTGATCTGATAACAAACAAACATGATGTAAAAAAAGGAATATTAGTAATAGCAATAATACAACTCATGGCACTACACATGCAGTGTATGAAATGAAAGTACAGTGGATCTTATGGCCTTTCTTTAGACATTCCAGCATGAAAGTCCAAGGGCTAATGTCCTTTTGGTGTCTTGAATGGCCTTGACAGCTGAGAATAATGCTGCGTTGTCTTTATATTTATTTAACACCGCACAGAAAATTGAAATAATAAAAAGACCTCCATCTGGAGCTTCTTCTACTTCTAAAAGCACATCTCCTACGCTGACCCCGTCTCCATCGCCAACTCCGAAGGGCCGCCTTGCAGAGTCTTCTATCTCCGCTTCTTCTCACAAGCAGTCCAAGAGCAGCGGAGGCTCCAGCAGTGGAACCATTACAGATGAAGGTGTGAACCACTGAATAGAACCTTAGGACAGCATCATAGAGGCAGCGTGTGCTGAGTACCACGAGTGAACATGCTAACACAACCTAAGTGGCCTGCAATGCATTGCTGTGCAATACTTTACAGGCCCCTCTGGCAACAAAGAGGATATTAATGTATTAAGAAATCCATAACAACTGCCACACACACTTCAATTTAAATGAACGAAAATATATTAATACTAGTTATATAAAAGTTGTCACAACATAATGTATATTTTATTGAAACGAAGGTGGGTAGTAGTTTTGATTTATCTCCTCAGCTGATTTCTTTCTGAGGTGGTTTCAAAGAGTCACAATTTGGTTTTGCTGAAGGGAATAATATTAATGGTAATGTTGTTACATTAACCTTATATGTGACTGGGAGCAGGCACAGCAGCAGTATACAGGAATGATTGGAGAGCAGGAAAACTCCAGAACAATGGAGCAACTCCATAGTTATCCTCATCCACAGGAAAGGAGACCAAGAAGAACTCCATAACTGCAGATGATGATTCAGTTTTCTAGCCCAACCTTTTTTTATTCTGTTTACATTTATTTTAGTCTTGCATTTATTTTACTGCAGCCATCCCCAAGTATCTGCGTGTACATTTGTGTGGTATGGACCACTTTTAGAATAGATGCAGTTTCCTCTTGCAGATGTAATAGAGATGAGGTTTGTGCAAATACATTCCCGCGTTATCATTCCTAAAGATAGAATAGCCCCGAGTGTATTACAGGTTCCTAAATCTGCTTCATTCAAGACGTGGGACCGGTAGAAAACATGCAGATACACTCATGGGTGGGGCAGGGGGAGATTAATTTCCTGTGTATGCTGTTCCCAAAAATATAGCCCAGACTGGCTTGCTCTGTTTATTTATGTGGAGCCAAGTTGTAACTTACATTATAGTTATATTAATAATCGGAGGGCTAGGGAGGGAAGACGCGTGGAAGCGTTTGGGCTTAATATATATATATTTTTTTTCTTTTCACCTTTTAAAGAAGAGCTGCCCGCCATCCTTAAACAGTTGTCCTTGGAGAAGTACCAACCGATTTTTGAGGAGCAAGAGGTAAGATGTCTCAAACTCTTGTCATACTTTCTGTTTTCTTGATTACTATTAAGATATGTTACATGGAAAAGCTAGATGTAGCTTAATCTACAGCATCTAAGTGTGCCCTGGCTTGGAACAAGGATGTCTAGAGATCGCACAATGGTCCAGGCAGGAATAAACAACCAACACCTCTCCTGCCATAATATATTAATATAAACATTTTATTTGTGTGTATTTATACATTTTTCATAGGCGTGGCGATATATCAAAAAAGCCAGCAGCACCCTATTGTAAAAAAAACTCTTCACATAATTGTATTATCTAAAATAGAAAGCAGACTTCTTTCAAAACAGCAGCAGCTGCAGCAATAGCCGACAAAAAGCAGCATACAATAGTAAATATGGCCCTGCATTTTTAATGATGCCCTGATATCTCCTAAAGCTTTTCACGTGAGCCAGTTTTTCTTTTCATCTCCGGGTATTTCTTTTGTAACCCCCCGGGCAAGGAAGGGTTAGTCATGAATTGTTTCCAAAATGCAAGAAACGGCGGTAACTACACCTTATTCCCGTGGCCCATTGAAGTGAATGCGGCTACATGTTAGGCATTGTAGCTCATCGTGTCGTTTAGTGACCATTGGGAGACCAGATTTAGCTGGACGCTGAAGGCCGCCAAAACTGGCTTTAGCTGTGTGTGAGCCGAGCTTGTGTACACCACAAACAGTAATAATGTGTCCTAAGTAACATCTGCGTAATTTCTTTTATAAATCATGTCTGCCAGGGGTCTCTGAAAAATGCATGTTTCTGCTGTCCCCTCAAAGTGAAATAATTATGCAGCATAATTATGGCACATGAGGACTTTGGACAGTAGTTTCCCCCCAATAAATAAGCGTCTCAGTGCAGAATGTTTGTGTAACCTTGTAACCCTATTCATATTAAATGAGTGCATCAAAGAGTATGATTCAACTTCTAATAATTAAAAGCTTCTTCTCCAAAATCAATTGTCAGCTGCTAGCAATTATGGCGGCCCTATTTTGCTGTAGCCCACCCAAATGTGTGCATAGACGCTACTTCTATAAGAAGGAACTTTTCTGCTGGTTAATACCCGGGGATTAGATGGTAGTGGAAGCAGGCCCGATGTATAATAGGTGGCAACATTTTTTACTTTATTTGATATCTTTATAAAAATGAGATTTTGTAGGGCTGGAAATGTATAGTTATACTCTTTATAATAGCAGCATCTTCTTTATTTAATGAAACAGGGCAGTTTGCCATGATCCTAATGCATGTCATTGTTATTGCTGGAGATTCCTCCAGTAAGGGCCTGCCATCCAGTATGATTATCTTACATTTAAATTCCAAAGTCCTCCACATTTATTCTTCAAAGAATAGAAAGATGATGATCTTTAAAGTAAAAATAAATAAATAAGATGGTATAGAGGTGCACAAATCACAGACGTTATGCATCAATGATTAGGAAGCTTTTACCCAGGAACCGTACACCAGAAACAGTGTAGTGCGGGACAGAAACGGCTGCATTACTTGTAAATGTAAGGGAGGCAGAATGACTAGTAACGGTGAGGTTTATAGTTAAAATAAGTATTTTGGGAGGAGTAAGTGCATACCCAACTGCACATGTGATACAGGACTTGTAAAAAGTGGTACTTGACCTTCAATCAAATTAAGGACTGAATGAGAACACAAATCCCAGCACACAAGAAAGATCACAGTTAGTGCTCTTCCCATAGTTCTGTTTAGACCCTTCTATTGATCTTACTTATGGCTTACAATAAAGGCACAAGCGCTCCCTTGTATATTGACCACCACAATGTTACATTATGCTATATAGGATGGCAGCTGGGGATACCTACAGATGTAGCAAGACTTACTGATCCCGTGACCTAGGCGAAACTAAGTGCAATTCCCTGGCACTTCATTACATGTTGCGGCCCTGTGTCCGTGGCTGCCAAATGGTGTTGTGCGGCTGACGAGTACTTTGCAGTAACTATAGGTGGTGCTATTGTGAATTTAACCTAAATTCCATGCAGAGGATTTTGAGGCTATTGCTACAGTAATGCACGTTTTGTTCTGTGTAATGTAACCCATCCCTTATTCCCATACAGTCATTCAATGCTGGGAAACTTCAGATAACAGACACAGTCTTTCAAAATGATGACATCTTTATTAACGTAAATGAGAGAAACGTGTTGTATATCGGTGTAAGATTTATAAAAAATATTTATTGCTTGATCCAATAACAGAAATAACAAAGACTTGGGAAAAAGAACACAATCTTGTTCCACCAACATGGGCTGTCTGTCTCTTGTACAGTTTCACCTGTAAGATAATGGAGAAATAGATGCATTCATTTAACACTGTGCTGCTGCGTTGTAACACTGCTGCACACATGTGCTCTATGTATACAGGCATACCCCGCATTAACGTACGCAATGGGACCGGAGCATGTATGTAAAGCGAAAATGTACTTATAGTGAAGCACTACCTTTTCCCACTTATCGATGCATGTACTGTACTGCAATCGTCATATACATGCATAACTGATGTAAATAACACATGTGTAACATGCTCTATAGTCTCCCTGCTTGCGCACAGCTTCGGTACAGGTAGGGAGCCGGTATTGCTGTTCAGGACGTGCTGACAGGCGCATGCGTGAGCTGCCGTTTGCCTATTAGGCGATATGTACTTACTCGCGAGTGTACTTAAAGTGAGTGTCCTTAAACCGGGGTATGCCTGTACTGCATGTACACAGCATTGTATATATCGGCACTGTTAGAATGCCCCCTGTATTGGCTTTGCACTTCATAGCAGGCATCGCCTGCATTGTACCTGCCCGGGGCCCCGGGGGGGCAATTGCCTCCCTGCCTAGCACACCCGTCTGTAGTATATTTTTTGAGGTAGACTTGTGGATTGAATGTATTGATTAATGATTAATCTGAGAGACAGAGCAGAATTTAGGTCTGTTTGAGTGTCTACCATAACCCATCCCCTAGTAAGCCTGAGGAAGGGGCATGGTGCCCTAAAATGTTGCTTCACTATATGAGATGCGAGTTGTCAAAATAAATTTTGGCTTTTATATGCAAGTACTTTATATGTGAGCCTCATATTTTTTCAAAAATGTCAGCCTTTTTTGTTCATTTTTATTTACATTGTAGACACCTTCATTGTAACCTTTATATCTCTCCAACTTATAAGACTAGTCAGGTTTAACCGGTCAAGTGCAGTGCAGGCTAGTAAAGCAATAAGGTCACGCCTCCAAAATCCTAAATGTATTGTACTGTGAAGTATACGGAATAAGGAACTGGTGGAATCTTCCATGGAAAGTTCTTTATCCTGAGATGAGCCATTCAAAAATGTCTGTAATCATTTCGTTACACAAAATAAGCATTTGCACCTCGATTGAAAGAACATTGTAACTGCAAAGACCTCTATTAAAGAAGAAAATCAAAGTTTTCATTATAATATCAGAGCCATTCGTTATTAAAGCAGCAATACTACATTCCCCCCTTTTTTCCTATTTGTATATGTAACGCATGTGACCATCCATGTAAAATTCTATATTCTTACCAACGCTGGCAATCGTTTGGTGCTCCTGTTATTAATCTGTCAAAAAACAATGGCTGCTTCAGTCAATGTAACGTAGCAGCTATAGTGTATTCTTATATTACTAAAGTAACATTAGCTATTGTTACAGTTTACAGCTCAAGCTGCTCGGAACATTGGTAACAGATGATCACAAACCGAAAAGTGTTGCAACGATCTTGCGCTACTTGGGCGGTGGGTTAAAACCTGCTATAGAAATCAAAGGATGCTTTAAAACTCATTAAAAATGGCATTAAAAGTTTAAAAATAATAATTAAAAAAAATTAAGTATTATCTAATACTACAGAACTGATTAAAACCAATAAGATGTCACATGTTTAGCTGCTTCAAAAGGTTCATGGTCTCTTGGTGACACTCACAGGTGAGGATTTGATCATTGTTATTGTTACCGTTTTTAATTTCTTGCCTGATATTCTCTCTCTGCACCTATTGTCCTATTGCCTCCTTTGGAGAAACCATGGTAAGAGTTTTGGCATGGAAACCTAATAAATATACATATGAACTTTGAAATGAATACTTGCCTTTAAGCCTTTTCGAAATGCTTAAATATGAAATACCCTGGTGCCTAACGTGCTTTTCGGGTCCTAATTGTCATTAGTTCATGCAAAGAATACGGTGTTGTTCTTGTCTTGTGTTTGACTTTCTCCCGCTCTGCATTTGCTGTAGACCCGTCTTCCTTTATGTCCGGCTGCATGAATAACTTAAGTGACTGATGTGCTTAGAGTGTATAAGAGCATGAGGCATAATTGAGTATGGCACATAGCAATGAAACAGTTAAAAATATACTTTGTTTTGTAGCACATCGTTCCGTACACTTTACATGTGATAGGAATTTTGAAAACCTCAAATTAAGGGCCATTGGTTTATATACATGAAGTCAAAAGTGGTGCAATTCTGGGGGAAAAACTGCACCAGATGTATCAAAGAAAAACTCAGTGGATATCACTCGAGTTTCTACTTTGACACACCTGGCGCAGTTTGCTTTGTCCCAGAATTGCAATACTTATGCCTTGATTCAAAAGCCCTTATTCTATACAGTATGAATAGCGCTAATCTGGCATTTTCGCACAGGAAGCACATGTGACGGTAGGGGGAAATATGGCTGCTCTTTATAAAGGTTAAGTCTGCCATTACCCCTACCTGTCAGTAATACATTCATATATCGGGTCCAACATCCGGATTTGCACGCGAGACCAGAGGCCCCCCCTAGCAAAGTTGTGTGTGTTGTGGTGGGGGCAATTGTGTGTGTTTGTCTGTTGTGGGGAGGGCGTTCCGTATTTAAAAACTTGAATGTGGCAACCCTAATCTACCCTGCCATAATACCTTAGAAAAAATAGTTGGGGAGATTGCACTCTTAATGGGACATGTTTTTATTTACTTGCCACAGGTTGACATGGAGGCCTTTCTCACGCTTACTGATGGGGATTTGAAAGAGTTGGGGATAAAGACAGATGGATCCAGGCAGCAGATTTTGGCGGCTATTTCTGAACTTAACGCAGGAAAGGTATCTGCTGAATGAACAAGAAGCAAACACTACTACAAGCTAAACTGAATATGCTGCTATTTCTACTAATGCAGTATGTTAAAACCTCTTTCACCAGTGCCATCTCAGGTAGACATATGTCCCCTATATATAAATGAACTAAGGTGCAAAGCTATTAATGGCCATTAACGAGTGTCCCTAGTTTACCACCTGGATTTTTAATCTGATCTCCTCCTCTCAAGACACCAGGAAGGGATCAGGGTCAGAGATGGGAGAACCAGAACCGCTTCTCTAGTGTAACTCATTTTTTTAAAGATTACAATAATCATTGAAACCACTTTTAGCAACCCACAGCTATAGCAAAGGTTATTGCACCCGCTAGTATGCTATGGTGGGTTATTTTTGTGATATTGTGCCATTGAATCCTATAATATTCTGTTTTATAACGCAATATTGTGTGTTATCAGTAGGTTAAGAAATCTCTGTTATTTTTGCTACTCGAGGAAAGGACCTGCTGCATGCCAGCTTACAAGAACACCGAAAGGGTTAACACCCCCATCCCCCATTACATTTATGTCTTTTGGCAGTGTAGATTTCTGCTAGAAACCATGTACGCTAACAATCTGTATGTCTCTAAACCAAACTTTGCGGCATCACTTTATTGTAGGGTCGTGAGAGACAAATTCTACAAGAAACCATACACAACTTCCATTCTTCATTTGAGAGCAGCGCTAGCAACACCCAACCTGCTGGCGCCCGTCAGTGTAAGTACCGAATCAAGACTACGACGCACATTAATGAAATTATATATATATATATATTTTTTTTTTAATATGGTGCTGACAGTGTACACAGAATTTTAGCAGGTACGAGGAGTCCCTGCTTTGAAGTGGTTACAGTGAGACGAAGTGACTTGCACAAGGTCACAAAAAGCCGATACTGGGATTCAAAGTAGGGCCACATTTGGTTACTTGGTCATTTGGTTATTAAATTAACATAAATCATTCTGGTTTGGCTTTTCTTTATGGGTTATCATAATAGCAATATCGAGGGTTAGATATATGGAGCCTTAGGAGTTACAGGCCCTTCCAGCACTGAATGGGACAATTATGCTTTTTAGCACTGGCAGCATACATTTTCATAACACAACAACAGCAACAGCTCCTGTGAGACCTGCCACACTCTGGGGCTTAACAACTTAACAACAGCCAACAGCAACACGCTATGCCAACAAGACATGCCATCTCTCACAGGTGATTGTTTGTTTGTGTTTGATTGTTTGTTATATATATATATATATATATATAAAACAATGTGGAAAACAAGCTGAAAATGCAAGTCATTGCCATAAGCAGGACTTACTTGAAAACGAGAGGTAACTCTCAATGTATTACGTCCTGGAAAAATATTTTATAAATAAATAATAAGTAGGCACGTGACTGCACGATCTCCTGAGAAGAGTATCCATATTTACAGGGACTCCTCTGTTCTTCTGTCTCTGAAGATAAAGCCTGGTAACATAATGGATGTCAATAGATCATCATTCAGCATAGGCATCGATGGGAGTAACAAACACTGAAATACCTTCTATTGATGAAGTACTTTTCCTTTAGAGCCGTACTCTATAAGTAATCCTAAATGGCCTAACCCGGTAAACCAGAAACGATAGTAGTAGAAACTGGGGGGCGGTACTAGAATTTTGGGAAGCCCCAGCGGAAATAACGCAAGTAAACCTTCACATCCTATATTTTCTCCTCTCTACACATGGGTGGAATGCTCAAATAGAAAAGCTGGTTTGTGTCCTTGTTAGTGCCGACTGTTTAGTGTTGCATTTCTCCCACAATTCAATCTTCATTCAACTTAAATATACAGTACCCCACAAGTGTCAAGGTCCCCAGGCCCAAATGTCGAGTAATGGAATAATCAGGTCAATGTCTCAGGCGCCCCATGATCTTGTTGCAGCCCTAAGTAATGGCTCAGTTTTGCTAGCGCCCTAGCACTGCCTATGGATAGATTTGTGCTCCTGTGGGTTGACTTTGTCCTAATAAATGCACTTGGACTGTTACCTTGACACTCGTTGTAATCGGCATTCATATCAGTGCGGATTCCTGTATTGTTTTTAGATCCCCCTTCCATCCACTAACTGCCTTACTAATTATGTTCAGATTTTACCTACTTAAAAAAAAAAAAAAAAGATTTCCCGCACTTCAAAGTCAGTATCCCTTCTCTTTTCTCATAACTTGATCAAACTGCAGATCCAACAGCCTGTATGCTTTGTATTCACTCACTGCTAAATTATGTGAATGCAGTGTGTCTGTTTCCTAAAACACTACTTAAAGCTGCAGTTCAGTCTTTTTTTTTTAATTAATTTTTTTACTTCAATAGTTTCATGTGTGCAATCTCTAATTACCTAAAGAACTGTATAGCTGCCAGTCAATTCGTTCTCCATGTATTGATAGGCGAAATTTGGTGACATAATTAGTGAAGGGATCTGTTTTTCTTCTGCTTCTGTCTCTCAGTGGACGCTCATGAATATTCATGAGCACTCCTGCACTGACATGTGCTAGAGGGAGGGCAGGGCTGACAAAGGGGTGTGCCAGGGCTTGTGACAGGACATGAAGGGGCAGTGCATTAGCAAATGGCTGTTAAAATAGAATACAAGAAAATTGGTCTTTAAAAGTTGTTTTTTTAAAAACAGAAAATGCTAAAAGTATTTTTTCTTACTACAGAACTGATTTATTAAAAAAAACACACATGCAGGATATTGACTGAACTGCAGCTTTAATGAGTGAGGGGGGAGAGGTGAAAGAGAAATGTGAGAAAGTGAGGGTGTAGGGGTGCGTGCAGAAAAGAGTGCTGAAACTAATTCAGCATTTGTAACCAGAATCAAGAGTGCAGCACACAAAAAAAAAAATCAAAAACGTAGACGCATCCCTCCCACTAGAATAGAGGGCTAACAATCCCCTCAGACACACTACCACGAAGAAAGATTACATTTTAAAACACAAAATTTCAACGGTTTTCTATCAGTATTCTAATGAAGTCTCGGTCTCATTAGTGGAATAATTAGCTTGAAAATCAGTACTAAAATAGATTGTCATAATAACCATGATACATGCCTGAGGAGTCATCCAACATTGTAGTGTTACATCTTACTTTTCAGACGTAACTTTTTATGTATGTATGTCTTTATTTGTATAGCAGCTGAAGCCGCACAGGGCACAAACGGATTTGAAATAACTAATTTATTTAGCTAAACACAAAGTTTCAACCTTGACAAAGACCATTTGACAAAGACCATTAAGGTCGAAATGTTGTGTTTGGCTCAATAAATGAGTTGGTTATTTCAAATCCGTTTGAGCCCTGTGTTCCTTCAGCTACTACTTGCATTGATTGATTACAGGCTATCGTTCAAGCACAGGAGCACCGGTAACTGTATCATCTTTTAATATACTCTTTTTAGGTGTGCAGCATTTATTTCATTTATTTGTATAGCGCCATTAATGTACATAGCACTTCACAGCAGTAATAGTTACAATCATATAAATAAGATATAAATAACACAAAGGGAAGAAGTGCTTCAAACTTAAAAGTAACATTTAGGAAAAGGAGTCCCTGTTCCGAAGAGCTTACAATCGAATTGGTTGGTAGGGAGAACGTACAGAGACAGTAGGAGGGCATTCTGGTAAGTGCGCCTGCAGGGGGCCAAGGTTAATGTATGAGGTGTTAATTATCAGCCATGGAGCTACTCATATGCTTCCTTAAGCAGGTGTGTTTTAACTGAATAAGACTGCAGGGACCCCTGCTGTGTTCATCCGATGGGCCATTAAGAATCTCACAGAAATGTTGAGACATTTACTGTGAGACTGCCCCAGAATTTCCCAGGCAAGAGTTCTAATACTGGTGGCTGCATCTGTACTTCATTATCTCTACTCCATGAGTAATTATTTTAAGTAAAAAGTAAGCTATAGTATAGTGTGAACTGTAGATGTAACCAATATATTTCTGGCCTGCATCACACACAGTAATAAAGGAGGGTTACTTTATTTCTCCACTCACCAGGGTGACTGGTTAAGGTACTTACCTGTGGGTCTGAGTAATTATAGTGATACTAGTTTGGGACAGGAATTGTGTGGGGGCCTCCCTAGCCCTCTCACCACCTTGCTTGTTAATTATCTCTACTCCAGTATTATTAGTACGATATGCAGTAGAGCTTTTACAGTTTGCTTCTTAACTCTGTGGCTCAAAACTACTGTACTTGCAATAACTGGTAATCAGTAAATATGTTAATCTGCAAACGCTGTGTAAGCAGAGCAGCTTATGCCATTTATGTTACCTAACATTTTCCCTTTTTCCCCTTCCTTTTAATGCAGCGCCTTCTGTTTGCACAAAACCAAAAGTCCCTGCCTCTAATAAAAGGTAGCGCTGCGTATTGCCGAATGGTGAATCTTGAGGTACGTGCTTGAACCCACGGAGGCCGCTTTGTAAACTGCTTATTGACGCCAGAGTCTTGTCGCTAATGGTGCACATAGACACTGAAGCATGTTCTATACGCCAGTAACAGCTGCAGAGAAAGCAGGACAGCGTGTGGCTGGGAGGTGTACACCCTGGACCAGCAGAAACACGTGCAGGGCCTGAGCAGAGAAGTCAATGGAAGAAAGCAAAGCACAAAGGCCGCACACCCAAGTGATGAAGTCTTCAGGTGGTGGCTTGTTATGATACAAATATATGGCATTAACTGAGAATTAATACTGAAAAAGGAGAAGCCACAATGATATGATGTTGATTTACAAGTTGTATAATCAGGCACACACAGTTGTAGAAACAATGAACACAAATTCACCGAGTAATTATAGCACATTCTAAGTTAAAGTCATAGTAACCAATAAAGGGAATAATGGGATTTATTTACTGTTCTAGTTTTCGTTTAAAATGTTTATGTATATATTCTGTATTGCATTCAACTGGAAATATTTAGTGCCTTTAAAAAAATATTTAAAACATGTGTGACATTGTATTCTTTATTACTCATTATTGCACTTTTGCAGAGGCAAGAAGTTGCTTTCAAGGACATTCCCGCTTCTTGATTTGTTTTTTTTTAGACAGTATTGAAGCACCGGGTTTCCAGGGCTGAACCCCACTAATTACAGGTCAGGGGACCCACAGCAGAGATATTTACTCCAAAAGGGGGTGCCAATATCTCTGCAGGTTAAGGCTCCCGCGTCATGTTGGCCAATAGGAAGCCGTACCAGGTAGCGTCACAGCTCCCTATAGGCCCACTGGCCGCAGGAGCTTTGAAAAGCGGCCATAATGTGAACCCTGGCTGCGAGCCAGGAGTGGCTACCGGCACCCACTGTGGAAGTATCTCTGGAAGCAGGGGGTCCCTGGAGCTGACTTCTTAATGGGGTTAAGCTCCAGAGACCCCCTGCTTCAATCCCAAATGAAAAAATAAATAAAAATATGGTCGCTTTACGAGTAACTTTAAAAATGCAATCCTACTCAAAGTCAACCTTGAGCAGAACACAACAAAAGTGTACCATCTTAATTCTTTAAAAATAAAAACTAAACCATCTGAATCTACGAACTTTATATACTATTTTAGTTTTTAGGCTGGCCACCAGCTTGTCTCATATTCAGTGCTCTCCCTGCCAAATGAAAGCAGTGACATCAGACTGGAATTAAAGCTTCACCTGCCATGTTGTTCTATCCCAGGCAGCAGGGATTTTCAGAGGGGGGAGGGGAATTGTAGGTACACAGATGATGGAGAGCATGGTGGTATCTCAGGGGGACCTCCTGGGCTCAGCTGGTAGTAAAGTGTATGGCCCTGTTTTTCAAACAAGATATTGGTCACCTTGAACCAAGTCCCTGAGTGGAGATGCACGTACTGTATTGAGATCAGATAACTACTGTGGAAGTATTCTATGCGTGGAGATTATGGGGAAGGGCAGCTTTGTGGACCTGTGTTAGCACATTCACGCCTGTAAACCTGCCTTTCCCCATTATCTCTTAGCATACAGTGCTTCCACTGTAGCCACGGACTTGTCATTTCCCCATGTAAATAAGCACACAGTGCTTCTTGTCCATGTTAAACATGGACTCCTGTAAACGTGTGCCTGCCATATTACACAGCAGGTATAAATGAGGACATGCATTATATATGGAATGGATCCACGAATTAAACAGTGGCGGGGGAAGAGTAAATCCAATAACACGCGGATAAACCAAAAGCTATTTTAATCAAATCTACATAAAGTTGACACAGGTTTGCTTAATATTTCAAGAGCCATATTAACCAAGCGCTTCTATTCCATACAGCAGCCTACTTGAAGGATATCTTGTTGAATAGCACCACTTAGTAAATATGGACCTCAGGACCTCCCAGAATGCGATACTGTATCAAATGCAGTTGACTATACCTTAAGAACATATATAAGAGCTGCCGCAAATTGAAACCACTCCCCCATATATCATTGTACATTTTGACCCAAAGCTTAACACTTAAGAGTACAAGTAATACCATAACATATGTAATGCACACTGCTTTTATCGGGGGTTCATATGGAACAGAAGAATGCAGCAGATATATACCGTGAGAAATTATATACACAGCTACTTTAGGCGTCCGAGACCCCTGTTTAACATGCTGACAATGTTCAAATGAATGAGACCAATAGCTTCTGTATCACAGGAAAACTGCGTCACTGCATAGATTTTTAGTGGCAACACAGTTTGCATGTTTGTTTGTTTATAAAGATTGCATAGCTTTAAAAGAAATGTCATTATATAAGCTGCCGATCGACCATGGGAGACAGATTCTGTTTCCCAGGGCTCACTATATGATTGTCTATTTCAAAAGAGGAAGTGCTGTGTCTTTGTAAGTGGTTGCTATAGCAACCCAAGGAAGCTTAATACATTAAAACTAATTACAAAAGGCAGAACAAGTGGGGGCAATAATTTTTTCCCCCCCATAAAAATGCAGTAGGTATTATCCAATACTACACAACAGATTTAATAAGCAAAAACACAGGCTTTTTAATTTATTGCAGTGTTAAGCACATGAATGCAAAAGCAATTTATGCAATGAGTAAATATATAAATCACCTCAAACGAAATGGAACTGCAGCTTAAAGTACAAAGCTACAGGAGTCATTTAGGTATGCTTTCAAGTCATTGGAAATGGACTTCGTTTAAATATAGCCCATAAACAATATCATCTGTGGAAGCACAGTAGATTACAAGTCATGTACTCGGAGAACCCGGTTGCAAGTAGTAAATATCAATCAAATATCAATTTCTGATGTTAACAGTGAATATGCAGCAATGATGATGGATGATATTTAGACAATTGTAAAAACGTACACACACACACACACACACACACACACACACACACACACACACACACACACACTGAAAGGTAGGGGTCCTTAGGCCCAGTCTGTGCACAGAAGGAAAAATACACGCACCTAGTTAAAATCCCAAAAATTTATTGACTACCAGTACTAGAAAAAACATGAGTAAAAGATAAAATATTACTTTATTAGAACATGTTTATGTACGGTGCTTTTTTGTAAAATAAAAATTGTAAAAAAACGGAGGGAACTCACGAAAGGACGGGACCGGGGAGGAGGGAATTATTATTGGACATGCGCAATATACACATTCACATAGCAAAATTGTTTCGTATGTAATTTTTTTTTTTAATGATCACAATAATGCTATAAAATGTACCACAGTCTAAGAAAAAAGGTACCGGAACTGCGTTCCACCGCATCCCCTCCTGACAAAAGCCCTGTGTATATGTATATACATACAACACACGAAAAAGTTTGTGAACCCCAATGATAATTACAGAAATTCCAAAGTTTTTCCACGATAATATTCTTGAATCAAAGCCATTCTTTTCTTAAATATCCAATTGGGTTTTTATTAACCAAGTGCATGTCTTTTGAAACAAAATGATTTAGGAATTATACAAAACAATGAGTAATTCAGAGTCAGGGTATGTGAAAAATTGAAACCCTGGTTTTATGAGCTAAATTAAAGGGATAATTAGAATCGGGTGTTTATTAAATAATTAGATATTCAGCAGTGGGTTTGGGAGGCCCCACCCTGTTTAAAGTTCAGAAACATTGCGAGTTTGGGCTTCACCCTACAGGTGTGTGGAAACACGTCATGCCACGATCACAAGAAATCTCTGAGGACGTCAGAAAAGCAGTTAATCATGAACATCAGTCTAGAAAGGGTTACAAAACATTTTCTATGGCTTTTGGGCTCCACCAATCCACTGTCAGAAAATTTGGAGAAAGTTCAAGACCAGTCACTCTACCCAGGAGTGGTCATCCTACCAAAATCCCTCCAAAAATAAAACGGCAAATCATCCAGGAAGTCACAAAGAACCCCAGAGTAACATCCAAGGATCTGCAGGCCACTCTCCTTGGCTAATGCGAGTGTTCATGACTCAACGATCAGAAAAAGAATGGTGTTCTTGGAAGGATAGCCAGGAGGAAACCACTGCTCTCTAAAAAGAACACTGCTGTCATCTGAAGACCGCCAAAAAGCACATAGATGATACACAAGACTTCTGGAACAATGTTCTCTGGACATAAATCAAAAAGGTAGAACTTTTTGGCCTCAATGAGAAACTTTGTTTGGCGAATAGAGGAACCTCTTCCCAACCATCAAGCATGGTGGGAGTGTGATGGTTTGGGGCTGCTTTGCAGCCTCAGGACCTAAACAGATTTCCATCATTGACACAACCATGAATTCTGCATCGTATCAGAAGATTCTAGAGGAGAATGTAAGGCCATCAGTCTGTGAGCTGAAGTGAAAGTGGGTGATGCAGTAAGGCAATGATCCTAAACATAAAAGCACATCTACAAAACAATGGCTGCTGAAGAAATGTTGCGTTTTAGAATGGCCTAGTCAAAGTGCGGACCTAAACCGCATTGAAATGTTGTGGCAGGACCTGAAGCAAGCTGTCCATGGAAGGAAGCCCTCAAATGACACGGAGTTGAAGCAGTTCTGTAAGACGGAATGGGCCAAAAGTCCTGAAAACTGATGTGAGAAACTGACCATTTACAAGAAATGCTTTGCTGAAGTTATTGCTGCTCAAGCGGGTGGCACCAGTTACTGAATCTAAAGATTCACATACTTTTTCACACATGGATATTGAATGTTGAATCATTTGTGGATAAATAAATGTTGAAAAAGTATCATGTTTTTGTGTCATTTGTTTGATCAGGTCATCTTTATCTATTAGGATTTTCACATATTTCAAACCTAAAATGTTATTAGAGCTTAATCTAAGTGTTTCACAAACTTTTTCTCGACACTACATACACATATCTCCTGCCCTTGTTGACCCATTGCTGGATGAAGGCCTCCACAAAGAGGTTTCAGGTACTGCGGTTGCAAGCCTCTTCTCCACATTACTCCAACACATTTTCTGATTGCTTCCTCTCGTCTTACTTTTGGTCGTCATCCTTAGCTTTAGATATCACTGGGAAAATACGCACATGCACGCGTACATTGAGGGGGCAGAATTTGTTCATTCAGTTGCCACAGGAAATCAAAGTGCTCAGAAATATTCAGTTCATTCTTTTATATTTTCCCCATGAAATCAAATACTCATTTAAGCCACACACTGCAAAACCATTACTTCCAAAACAACAGAAGCCACCCACAGCGACCACCATTGGCAATTTATGGCATTTGACAGCTTACTTTTTTTTTTTAAAGTCCTGTATGAGTAGATACTTCATAGTGGAAAGCGCAAAAGCAGAAAGCGTGAAAGGCTTCTTAAAAGTCCATCAACATAGAAATATCAACACAGTATGTCCTGAAGCGTTAAGTGGCACTTTGTGGAGGTCTATATTGCATTATTTAGACGAGACTAGAGTAACATGTTGAAGAATTTACATGTACAGTACCTCCAAACAAAGCACAAGGTAGTAGCATTGCCCACGAAGATCTTCTACGGACCTGATTTTTCCTAGAGTAAGTGAAGCAAAACAAATGCCATACCAATGATCAAATATTAAGTACACAGTATAAGACAGCCATTTCTTTATTAACAAATGTTTATTTACCATTTAATTATTTTTTTTTAGTTTGCATAAAACAGCCATACATATTTGGTTTTAAAAGATCACAGTTTGATCGAGAACAGTGTGCTCAAGAACACAAAATTGGATACATAAAACCATGCACCCATGCTTCCTGTTTTTTGTCCCTGAATTAATTGGAGACAACCCATCCAATAAAAAGGTACAGTTACCAGCCCTTCATGCTGTTTGTTTGGCATTTGAGGGACTTGGCTCAAGAGGTTTATTTTACATTATGGACCTTATTCATTATGGACCTTATTCATTATGCCTTGAAGCAGCTTCTCCAGGTCATGGAAGTTCATTTGCATTTAGGTGAGGGCTTCCCTGACATGGAGAAACTGATCAGTTTATAGGGGCAGATAAGAGTGAAAGAACAGTGCTGCAACCCCAACAACCTACTGTATACAACAATGAGCCGTACAAACGGTTCAACAAAGTCTTACACACATTTAGTTTTCATTTTGTGATGAATATGGCACAAAAATTGTAAGACTACACATTCAAAGCAAATAATTTTGGTTCCTTATACTGGTACAACTTTGGAAGTTTTTCATACCACTTTTTGGCCCCAAATCAAAGTGCTTCATTCCCAGCTTTTGATTGAAGTGCTGACACCATGCTTTATGCAGTACGTACAATAGTTGCAAGATGCCAATATATTCCTCCCAATGAAGGATGAAATACAGATAACGTAAATATAAGAGGAAATTATAACACACTTAAAGTCCTAATTTCCATGCATCTTATCTTAATTCAGCCTGTTTCCCCATAAAATTGTTTTGAGCAGGGATCTCTTTGTCCCTGCTCAAAACAATTTTATGGGGAAACAGGCTGAATTAAGATAAGATGCATGGAAATTAGGACTTTAAGAGATGCGAGGCTATTCGCCATGATTTCAACAGCTGGAATGCATCTTTTTCTCACTGCAGGAGGAGCAGAAAAGGACAGGTACAAGGTTTATCTGGAGTAGGTATACGTGGAGGATGGTACAGTATGGCTAAACCCTACGTGGAGGATGGTATGGCTACACCCGCTTCTTGGGTGAGAGGGGGAACAACAGAAAGGGTACAGTATGTAGGAGCTTATTTCGAGATGAGGTCTTGGATATAGGGAGCTACTCTGCAATGGAGAATTGTAAACGTGAAGATTTGGCTCTTGGATCTGTCCCTGAAGAAAATGGGGAGAAAGTGATGGTATTTACAGACAGAGGGCAACTCGAAAAAATCATCAAGAGTGATGACTGCAACATTCCACCTGCATCTGAATCACAAAGGCAGGGTCAAAATTTGTATTGGTCTAAAGGTTTTGTATCTGTTTGTATGGTCTGCTGACCAGTACGATCATCATGTCTATATGCAGCATAATGCAAATTTTAACAACCTGTACAACTGACATTTTTATGCTGTGGATAAAAAAAAAAAACTCAATCCTCAAGCCATTTGTTCAAATATTTCTGTTAATGCCCATTATCCCCAAAGCATGCCAATTCATTGAATGAATCACAATCTTGCCACAGGACAGGTTTTGCATAGGGATAGTTACTGGTACAGTAATAAGATTTAAGATTTCATAAGATTTAGATTCCCATTTAATTTAAAAAGCATGCATGTCCAGCTGAAAGTGGGAGCGGTCATGGTTTCTCAGCCCCTGGCAGCGAGAGGATTAAGCATTTTACAGAAAAATCTGATGTTGAAAAACCCACATCAGAATGAGCAGATATGTAGCTGTGCTTTCGTTCATTAGGACAGTTACATGCCAATCCTAATGTGTTGGAAGACGCAATGAAAGTCAGAACTGCGCAGTTTTTGCAGATGGACATCCCTATCCCATGTGGTCTCGGCTAAGGAAGAAGGCATGGATAAGATGGCCTCACAACATACCAGGGCTCGGTGTTGTGGAATTAAGGACCTTACATCAAATCCTTACTTGGCCTTCTAAATAGGCTCAAGATTAAGGAACAACTGGTTCATTTACAAGAACTTTAGCACCTCAAAGCTGAAAACTGATGGGAGCTGATTGCAGAGCTCATGAGTTTATGGTTTTGTATTGAATTGTAAAATAAATACACTAAGGTAGCGATTCCCAGTCCCCAGGGAACCCCCGGCCATACCAGGTTTCTGTCACTACCACACAATATTATATTCATACAGTATGTAGATTAGGTACATTCACCTGTGTTACAGGTGCATTGGTTATTCCTAAAACCTGATGTGGCCTTGGATTCTAGAGGAGAGCATTGGGAACCACTGATCTAAGGCATCATGCAATGAACTACAAGTTATTTACGAATGTGAAATGTGTCTATCCCAATTTGGCCAGCAGGGCAAGCAAATTAAACTACTCTATGGCACAATGTCATTCGATCGTTAAACAAAATAAGTGAGACCATGCAAAATAGCTGTAAAAAAAAAAAAAAACATTATATTTGTAGTTTTCTGGCACATTAAGAAAAACATGTTAAATCTAATTCTTGCTGTTTAAGTAACAATATGGCTAAGTTATTCTTATTAATACAAGGTAAAAATACGTTCATCATGTACAATTTAGAATCCGCTGAAGATGGACTATACAAAAAAAAAATTAGAAGCAGCCGAACAAAAATGGTACCGGAATCCCAGTAAATTAAGAAAATGAATTTGGCAACTCCAGTCTCTCTACTGGTGGCACTGGTCAATGTTTCTGATGACATCATACTACATTGAAGACCATGGAAAGATACTGCTCATAAGATACTTGAATCCAGCCATCCTGATCAGTGTCGTAGCGTCTGAAAACATCAGTCAGCCTCTGTAAAGAGGAAACAAAGAGCATTGTATATTTGCATTTGTCCCAAAGTGCAGCAACAAACAGTGACCGTCCACGAAGGAAGGAACTTCTACTTTGCATGGAATTGAATTAAGCATTACAGTGTATTAATAAAAATAACTGCTGTATTATCTTTTCATCCCAGTTTTGCAGTTATATGACCTGTGCCATCACACAGGCATGCAGAAGTAACCTTATGGGTGCAGACCTTCACTTGGGTCGTAGTGCCAAAACCAAGTGTCAAAAGGAGACTTGGGCTGCGTCCAGGGTGAATCCAGCTGTGCGGAGGCGCGCTGAGGCTGAGGGAAAGCGGGTGCTTTCCCTGGCCTTAGACCGCGCGCCGTCTGGAGGCGTGTCGGGGGGGTGGGGGGACGCCTGTGACGTCACGGAGCTGGTTCGCCCTCATTGGGCGAACCGCTCACGAGACCGGCCCTGCGCTCCGGCGAGCGCAGAGCCTAAAAATTGTTTAAGACCTACCGGAAGCGTGCGCGAGCCCCTGCTAAAGCCGCACTCATTGCGGCTGCAGGGGCTCACTGCCGAGCAGCAGCACGGGTCAGCGCCTAAGCGCTGACCATGCACGAGGCCTAACTCCAGCAAGTGTGGCGCTTTTTGTCATCATTTATTCAGATCAACGTTTCGGTCCAATAGCGCGCACATTTATGAATTTAGATAACGCCCCCCACACTATCGGACAGAAACGGGACAAATATATTAGAAGAGCATCATATTTACTGGACAGCGGCGTCATCTACAAAAAAGCAACGTGATTTTGTTTAGGATTCAGTAGTGATGCTTACACAACATATCAGAACAGTTAACGTGAGACTCATGGTACAGGCGACCTCTGTACTTGTTAACATACAGTAGGCATACAGAAGACATCGGGGAAAGTTCTCATAGAAGATGGGGAATATTCAGGTTATTCTTAGGAGCAGGAACAAGAATTTATTGCCCCATATCTACACCATGATGTTGTATTAACGCTGGACACCGGCAGGTGTATATTGTCCTTACTTCAGTGCATGTGGGACCTTATTTTTCCAGTTACAGATCTTATAGGTTTGTGGGTGCTACCATACAATCCAGCCTTATTTTGTGCTTTCTCTGGAGGGGTAATTTGCTATACATTTATACCTACGATCAATGTTTGCTGATATTTTGGTTTGAAGCACAATGCAACTCATTTTTCCATATTCTTAGGAGCAACCTCAACTAATTGTCCCAGTTAAAATGAATAAAGCAATGCAACAGGAAGTTATAGAGGGTTTTCTCGAAAGATAAGAAGTTATGTCAACAGTATTATAAAATGCAAATTAGGCTTCTCCCTGAAATAGGTCATGATGTGCAGAAAGGAGTATGACTAACAGTTTTCACTCTGATTTGCCTGGCATCTTTCAAAGGGTATTTACCTGCAGGACGATGCAGCACTGAATGAAGTCATCAAAAGCAACTTGACCTCTCCTCTGCCTGTCGAATTTTCGTATAAGGACGTCATAGAACTGTTCTGAAAGACGATAGCCTTCCAAAAAAAAGGAAAAAAATAAATACATTAAATTGTGCCAAGTAATAATTGTATAACCTGGGAGGTTCAAACTGAGATCTGCCCAGAGCCCACGATTAGGAAAATCATGAATTTTAACTCAATTTGTTAAACTCATATAGTGGGGGATCCCAAACATTTGTACGGTACGTGCTGCATGCTGGTGTAAGTGAATGCCGGGCTGTAGGAGAGCTGGTACGTGCTGCATGCTGGTGTAAGTGAATGCCTGGCTGTAGGAGAGCTGGTACGTGCTGCATGCTGGTGTAAGTGAATGCCGGGCTGTAGGAGAGCTGGTACGTGCTGCATGCTGGTGTAAGTGAATGCCTGGCTGTAGGAGAGCTGGTACGTGCTGCATGCTGGTGTAAGTGAATGCCTGGCTGTAGGAGAGCTGGTACGTGCTGCATGCTGGTGTAAGTGAATGCCTGGCTGTAGGAGAGCTGGTACGTGCTGCATGCTGGTGTAAGTGAATGCCTGGCTGTAGGAGAGCTGGTACGTGCTGCATGCTGGTGTAAGTGAATGCCTGGCTGTAGGAGAGCTGGTACGTGCTGCATGCTGGTGTAAGTGAATGCCTGGCTGTAGGAGAGCTGGTACGTGCTGCATGCTGGTGTAAGTGAATGCCTGGCTGTAGGAGAGCTGGTACGTGCTGCATGCTGGTGTAAGTGAATGCCTGGCTGTAGGAGAGCTGGTACGTGCTGCATGCTGGTGTAAGTGAATGCCTGGCTGTAGGAGAGCTGGTACGTGCTGCATGCTGGTGTAAGTGAATGCCTGGCTGTAGGAGAGCTGGTACGTGCTGCATGCTGGTGTAAGTGAATGCCTGGCTGTAAGAGAGCTGGTACGTGCTGCATGCTGGTGTAAGTGAATGCCGGGCTGTAGGAGAGCTTCCCACTAGAAAGCCAACTTTGTCAAATGTTATTAAATGACAGACATTTAGGTGAATAGAAGGGAAGTTGAAATGGGGAGTGAGACAACATAAGGAAAACAATAACATTTATAATATAGGTCTGTGAATATATATCCCTAATTTGCAGGGTCCTGAAAATCCACTTGTCTGGAACGAGTGAGAACTTTGAGAGACGAGTGGATGAATAGTGTGGATTTTATTTATTTATTTTCTAATTGGGGCGCCTGTTTGGTTCTGGACAAATCACGCATCTAGAAAGCGCATATAGAGACAGCATTGGAGGTAGCTGTTAGTTATAGTGCTGCTATTTTTGAAGCCCAGGAAAGTCATATTATTGGGATATTATATTCACGATTAGACATACAATATTACCGGGGGGGGGGGGGGGGGTGAGGGGAGCATTATTGAATTTATGTCTTATGCTGCAGAATGCACCAATGTGCTCTTGCTTTTCTATATTGAAAATTAAGTATTATAGCAAAATATACTGAAGTTACAGTAAACACCTACAGTGACTTTTTTTTGTATTCATGTTTAGTATTTTTAGTAGATCACAATGGTGGCCATCTTTAATTAGCCCTGGAGAAAAAAAACTTTACATATTTAATAAAAAAGTGTCAATTCATTAAAACAAACAAAAAACAAAACCTGTTACAGCCCATTCAGAAGGGTCAATTATATTTGCACTGAATACGGCGGAAAACCACAGCGATATTACAAGTGATAGAATGCAGCACTGCACAAGTCACAAGAGTTGATTAAGATGAGTGATTTGCAAAGTATGATTCGCTCAAGTTATCAAAAATACTTTCAGATAGGTAAACAAAGGAATGCATGCAAACAAATTACCAAAACCTGTAAGGGCTTGTTTCAGTTCATTTTTGTCGATCATCCCCGAATTGTCTCTGTCGTAGGTGCGGAATATTGTCTGCCAGTCCGTTATGTACTTCCAGACGCCGGAAAACTCGTTGAAGTTCACCCCTCCTTTGCTCTCCCGGTCAAACATTGCTGAAAAATACAGGACAGCTTGGATTCAACCGAATATCATACACAAGCTTCCATATTACCGGTCATCTCCGAGCGCCACGGCCCCTCCGATCACGTGATCGCTTCTGTCACCAATGACGGAAGGGGAGGAATCATCTCTCCTATCCTATGGAGAGCAGGACGCAATCTACCCTACTAAAACTAGCAGGCGTAGGGTCTAGCCGTAAACAGTACAAAGCCCTGACAGACGTAGTGACTATTTAACTTCAATGCAAAACAAAAATAATAAAACTGTTTTTTAATTTTTTTTTGCAAATGCTGTTGGGACGCAGTCACACTTTTCTAATAATTTTACATGAAACAGCCCAGGCGTTTGGAAGAACCTGAAAAACTGGAGTGTGTCATTCACAAGAGAATTTCTCAACTGTTTCATCCTCCCACTTCTGTTCTAACTTCTGGACGTGTGGAGGCCCAAGGTCATTACACAATGATCAGGGCCAAAGATATTTTAGAGACTGTGCATTACCTCCCCTATGGACATGGTGTGGAGGAATTTGGCATCAAAAAGGCTTAGGAACAAGCACATTGTGTGGATGGACAATCAGGGGGGTCTCCCTGTGAGATCTTTCATGCATGCGAGGGCTCTCTGCAGGTGCAGGAACTGGCCAAGGTGTTTCACTTTTAATAATAATAATAAAAAAAAATAAAAAAAACAATCTGCACGTTTTGTTACTGTCCCTCTGCACAAGGAAATGGACATTGAACTAAGGCACTGTATACCCAGGAAGTACCTCATGCACCCCACATTTTTTAATGGACTGTTCCCAGACACACACAATTCAGAACTGCTGTTAAAGCAGCAGCAAAGGTTTGAGGTTTTTTTTTTTTTTAAATACAGGTTTGAAGCAGGGGATCTCCGGAGCTGAACCGCGTTCATTTCAGCTCCAGAGACCCCCTGCTTCCTGAAATACTTAACTCTGTAGTGGGTTCCGGTAGCAGCCCCAGCTGGGCTGGTTGGGACTATCATAATGGCGGTTTAAGGGTCCTACGGGCCAATAGGAACTGTGACATCAACCCTTAGAGCTTCCTATTGATACGTAGGACATTTAAATCTGCGCAATCGCTACTGGCCATGCCCCGCCCCCACCCCCCCCCCCCTACCAAGGCGTCTCAGGGTGCAGGGGGTCCCTGGGGCTAAAATTAATGGAGACCCCTGCTTAGCACCTATGCAAAAATAAAATCAAAAATCCCGAGAGCTCCTTTAACGCAGCAGTCCAAGCTGCGTTGCCCCCTCCTCCCCCCGTTTAATATGTGCATCACTACAATCCACACAATGATAAGTAATTAGCCAAGTTACCGATCTGCAAAGATTCGGCTTGGGGGTTCACTAAATGGCTGTCAGTGCAGCAGAAGAGGACCAAAGATGCAAAGTTCTGTGGGGAAAATCATGTGACCAGGCAGATACAATTGGTACACTGCTAGAGAGAGGCCAGGGCTCAAAAAGGGTGTTTCAGAAGAGGAAGGGGGTGTGACATGGTAAATGGCTGCTATAGAAACAAGAAATGCTACATTATAATACATTAAAAATGTAGCCCAGGACTGTGACAGGGTAATGCACCGCAAGCTCAGAAATTACGTCTTTAAAGACCATCCTGAGGAGGAAGAATACAAATCCTTCCCTCTCTTTTCCCTTTCCCCAAGAATTTTCTTATGGAGAGAAAAAATAAAATAAAGTTATGTAGTGCGTCGCTTGCATCATATTTGAAAAGTGCATATTTTGTATAGGACGACAGTACATTTTAACATCCGATACATCCCTTATGTGGGGATCATATATTAGATGGAGCTTTCTCTGTCCATTCCACACATTGACCTGGTATTACAACACATCCAGGGCTGCTACACCTCCCCCTTGGGGGTTTATTGCCCAAGTTCAAACCCAGAAACAAAAAAACAAAACAAAAAGGCTTTCTTTGTTTGTTGAATATTTTCCCAACTTTGCTCGGTTCTCTCTGTCTGTAACTAGTGCTCAGTGCCTAGAAACAGAACAGGTGTGTGAAGAAATGTATAAATAAAATGCACACTTATATAGCCCCCAGAAGCATAGCAAATACAGTAACTTGTCTACTCATGTTGCATGAAACTGTTCAGGCATCTGGAAGAGCCTGAAAAACTTTAAAAGGGTCATGAATATTGATGGCTTATGTACTGTAATCACTGGAGGAACGCCTTGCTTCTCATTCACAGGAGAATTTCTGAACCGTTTGCTCCTCCCTTCTGCCGGGAAACCTGGTCTATTTTAAGCCTGCAAAGTGTGAAACATAAACAGAAGGAGCTCAGAATACTGCATTAGTATGGGTGAAGATCAACTTACATATGATGGAGCTGACGGTAGCAGGATTAAAAGGTGTCCATGTTCCTGAAATAAGAAAATAGTTCAGTACCCGTCACTAATCTACACACACAGAAACATGCCATTCCTGCAACACAAGCAGTGAACACCGTGTTTTTGTATTCTGCACAAGTTACGAATATAAAAAGCATTGCGATTTAAAATAAATAAATACATGTAAAAAACACGCAATGAAACATGGTACCGGTCAGCTGATTTGCTAACCTGCTATCCTTTTACTGAAAAGTATCTTTACCTAGCACAGCTTTGACTTTTCTGAGAACTGTTTTTGTTTTTATTAAAGCACACATTTCACAGTAAGGGTTTTGATATCACACAAGCTCACAACGCCATTCAAGGCCGAGGATCGCAAAACAGCGCCCTCACACACAGTGTTGCATTAACTCTGCTGCGGACAAACTGTACCTACTTGTTACATTAGCACAATGTTTTGTAAATTGCAGTTTGAAAACAAGTGTTATCTCACACACACACAAATCTATTAGTTTGTATGCTCTTTTGAATACAGTGTGTAGTGTGTTCTTTAATGTTATATTAAATCAGGAATTCATGCCGATCCTTTTCCCCCCACATATCTATATATTTATCTTATTTGAAACAGGGGGAGGATCCCTGTAGCTAACCGTGATACTCCAAGTTAAAGGGATCCATTCCCCGACTCAGTTCTTCTAATTTAGACATTCTCTTACAAGGTTTGTCAGGGAGAATCAATATGGCCACTGTGGTCAGCCTCACTCTGGGGGGCATCAAAAAGCAGCGACATCATTGTAAAATGACAACATAGCTTCTATTGGGTGACCCAGCAGCCATCTTTGTTTTTCCTTGCAAGCACTGGCAAACAAACAGAATCTGTATCTTCAGAACCAAAGGGTATCCTGAGCTTTCAGTGCCATGGTGCAGTTCCAGGGCAGTCTTTGGTTAATAAAAAGATTAATAGGACAACAAAAAAAACCAACACTGCCACCTTGATTTTGGGGTGGGGAGAGGATTGTTGATTAAACTGCTATTTTTCACTTTCTGCACTGCACACGTATGAAAGATGTTGGATAAAAATATAGAAATATCCCAGAATTCTAAGCTATTTGGTCAAGCACAAAATATGGCTAACAGCAAACAATAGCAATGATCATACTTTAATAAAAGGGACCTTACAAGAGTCCATGCTACAGAGCTCCAATAATAATTTACATAATCCAATATTTTTTTAGGAAAATGTTAAGGGGATTTCAATAACCGCATTGTACATTTCATTTTGCACAGTTAATTCATTTATATTCCTGAACACTTTCAATATGAATATTTTAACAAAGGTGTAGCCTGCCTTTATACATTTCCACGGTTATCTAAAGTCAAAATGAGGTCAAATAACTTCAAAACACTTTTTTCCCCTGCAATTTTTAATTAGGTTTTAAGTAGGGGGCGAGGGAGGGTGGTAAACATAATGGGAAAAATAGGCACCACACACCAAGGAGAAGGGCGCCTCCCCCCCCTTCCCCCCTACAGACGGCAAAGTCTGCCACTGCATATAGCAGATTTAAGCCATATCTCCCATACTTGATATATTTATCTATCCACGGGTCCCAAACTTGGTGGAACTTTTTAGAGTTTTGTTTTAAGAATGAAGTTGGTCTCACCAATAACATAACTTCTTCCATTCTCCTGATAACAGTGTTTAATGAAGAAACCAACTTTCTTCCAGACGGCTGCAGTGAGAACGTGCGTTATGAGTTTTTGCATTTGTCTCGATATTCTCTAATGAGTTCGAAAAGAAAGATTCAAACTGGATCCAATGGGATTCTAATGTCAACAGTTTCTTCCATCACCTTTTGTATCATTGACCAGAATTGTTGTATTTTGGGAAACACATAATATACGCCAGATCGCCTGCCTGGCCACACATTGTCCCTAGCAAGAAACGGATGTCCCTGGGAACATATTTAGTCGCAGGGGCCTTACCTAAATATCATTTTATCAATATTTTCCTTTGTCACAGTACATATTGAGATCTTTAACGCGTGTTCCCAGATATTATAGGCAAACTGCATTGGGACAGTCAGTGTGGTGCTGGTCTTGAGACAGAAGTGTGAGATAGTTTAACATTAACAAATCTTTGTGATATTCCAAGGAATACAGGCATACCCCGGTTTAAGGACACTCACTTTAAGTACACTCGCGAGTAAGGACATATCGCCCAATGGGCAAACAGCAGCTCGCGCATGTGCCTGTCAGCAAGCCCTGAACAGCAATACCGGCTCCCTACCTGTACCGAAGCTGTGCGCAAGCGGGGAGACTATAGAGCTTGTTACAAATGCGTTAGTTACATCAGTTATGCACGTATATGATGATTACAGTACAGTACATGCATCGATAAGTGGGAAAAAGGTAGTGCTTCACTTTAAGTACATTTTCGCTTTACATACATGCTCCGGTCCCATTTCGTACGTTAATGCGGGGTATGCCTGTACTGTACTGTTTATGGGGATGGGTTCAATCGAATATTGAAAATGATCATGTTTGCATATGATTCATGTGAAAAGATGCATATCATTCATGTTAACATCCCACACAGCTCGGAAATAGGACTATTTAGGGCTATACCCATTACACTGCTTGAGATGCTGTTTTAGTGCCCATCAGACCTCAAACCCACATCAGCAGCAGTGTGTCCTTCCCACATTATGGGCGGGATGCACTGAGCAATGTCTTTAAAAGATAAACACGTGAACTAATTGCAGTGATGAATTTATTACATTCACGGATGCCTTAAAAACAAAAAAAATAAATTCCCAAAGCAGACTGTATTTAAAATGATTTGAAAGAATTTGACATGCTTAATTCATAGCATGAACTCTGAACTAGTGGTGCATTGTTTATCCTACTCCCCAGGGACCAACTAGAGAGGCATAACGCAAAGACAAAAAAGATACTACAGTACAAAGTTAGAAACATCCAAAAATGATTTTAAAATACTTAAACACACCTTGTTTTAATCAAATTAAAAAAAACAAAAAACCACGACAGTACGTACATACACATACATACATACATACATACATACATTAAAAGTGGGACTGCACATTTAAACATCACAGCCATTAATCAATGTTGGTCCCTGGGATTGCACTTTTAAACAATCCTTTGCTTTCAACAGCTGCCCAATCACTACACAGGCAACAACATCCACTGCACAAGTGACCACTGTTTAGTCTGCTGTTTGTGTTCATTCAGGGTGTTTTCAAAACTGTGTGCCAGGGACCAATTGTGGTTTGAGAGAATTGGTGAGGTCTAAATACATATGCACCTAAAACTTGTTTGTTTTAATAACTACATCCAATTTTTTGTGAAATAGGGCTACAGTCCTCCATTTATAAATGAGCAATTAATACATTTCTGTAAGACTCAAAGTAGACAGGATGAGATCTAGCAACATATAATAGTATACGTACTTTACACTATATAATAATAGTATATGTACATTATATAAAATGTATAGAAATCAACCCGCACTCCTTATGGAACAATCATGAAAATACATAAAGGTTGGTGCAACACGAGAAATAAAGGGAACCCTATTCCCCTCAATTGAAAGAACAAAAATAGGAGATGTTCCCCAGCACTCAAAGAGAAATTCTGACAAGAATCTGCCAAAATACATTTTTACGGATTTTAAATGAAATAAATGTATTAGTGGAACATATAATGGCAGACATGAGCAAATAATGTATAAACACAATGGCAGACATGAGCAAAAATGGTAAACAAACGGTAAACAAACACACCAAATAAGGGTAACAAAAAATAGAGACAAAGCTACACCCTCAAAACAGAGAAGCAGTAACAGAAGTAAAAAAAGTAATATCAGTGCAAGAGAAAAGCTGCTAATAATGTTCCTATCTCTAAATGGTGCAGCGAAGGGAAGGATACTAATCCTATCCAAAGGGGAGGAACCCGGTCGGTGTAAAAGAGGAAAAAAAGTGTCCCAGCGACTGTGACTGACCAGCTGTTAGAAGACAAGGGGGGAATGACCTTTGTCTCTATTTTTTGTTACCCTTATTTGGTGTGTTTGTTTATCATTTTTGTTTTACAGGCCTGTGCTGTAAATACAAATATAGGATAAGTACAGTATCTGTCGTCTAAATTTAACATCGGTTGAACTTGATGGACATAGATGTTTTATCATCATCATCATCATCAACTATGTAACTATGTACAACCGTGACATATTTAACCTTAAAGTTGTGAGGGACACAGAATTTTTTCGTGAGCCTTCTGGTGAAGTTTTGCTTTTACCTTTTAACATCAAAACATAAATGCATGCAGTCAGTGCATCTGCTTGAATGCCTTTGGTGGAGCGCCATAGACTTTATTGGGTGAAAGTAGAGAAGTAGATCATTGCTATGTCACCTAGACGGAGTACGGTATTCAGTCCTCCACAAGGACATACTGTACATTTATTTTTTAGAGGTTGTATAGACGAGCTACTGAAATGGTACATGCCTTCATCAGTCATTCCCAACAGGGGGTTCGGGAAACCCTACGGGTTAATGAGGTGTCTCCAAGGGGTTCGCCAAAAAAAAAAAAATGTATATAAATGGCGGATCCCAGGTAGCATAGTGGGCTCCTGAGCCCGTGTGGGGACTGCACACTTATTAAGGCCCCAAACTGCACCTTTGAGTCGGTGGTAGAGCCGTCAGTTACAGCAGGAGCTTCTAAAGCTCTTCCCACAATGCTTTGCATCCAGAGCGGCATGGCATTGTGGGGCGTGACTTTGGAAGCTCCGGCAGTCATTGCCACCTTTAACACCAATGCTGTCTGCACATACATGAAATAGCCTCCCAAGATAGGAGATAGAGGCCAGTACAGAAAGGGAATTCAAAGTGCTTGGAAGACTAGACTACCCTAAATGTAAAAGATAACCAAGGGTAAGCGGTTACCACAGCGGGTAGGAGAATAAGCAGACTAGGTAGCCTATGGCTCATATCCACCATTAATTTTTATGTGCCCCCCCTCCCCCCCCAAAAAAGCACACATTTAAAGTCTTTTCGTGCCAGAAGAATCTTAATTGGTCCATTAACAAAGCAACACTAAATGCAATGGCCTAATTTACTTTATAGAGCACAACTACATTGACGTGTACAAAGCTTCTGATGCATGCTGTGCTGCCCCTGCAACTCAGTCTAGCAAAGCTCAGAGTCCTCAACAATCTAAGCCTGTGTGAGCCAAGTTGCAGCCTTGTGCTTCTCCTTTTCCCTACACAGAAAGAATTAGCCATGTCTGTAGTGGAGGAAACGCTCTTCCCACCTCACTTGGAAAATAAACTACTTGCAGTCTTCAAGGTTTTTTTTTCCCCTCTTCTCTTTCACAGTGCTCTACTGTGCAAGGCCACAGCTTGTTTTCTAGACCAACAGGGCACCAATCGTTGGCTGCTTAGCAGCACTCACAAAATGTAAAGATTAAAGGCAACATACAGCTCAAAGCTGCTGGGAGGCAGGTCCCAGGCTAACAAACCAGTCTGCTTACCTCACCCTGAGCAACACAGCTGTAATAAAAATACATTCTGGCAGGGTTTTATGAAGGAGAATATTCTTTCCAAGCGCACAGAATATTTTTTCTTACATTTTTGTGCCCAAGTAAAATAATAGTGCGTTTCAAGCAGCATGTGGGACGTTTGCTTTACGCATCCTGTTCAGTGCTGAACGGCCAGCAGCCGTCACGTGGTTGCAACGTGTCACTTGGTGACACGCACTCCATGTGACCTTGGGCAAGTCACTTTATCTCCATGTGACTCACATATCAAAATGAGATTGTAAGACCTACAGAGCAGGAGCTACGTATGCCTTCAAAATGTGATCTACAACACTTTGTACACGGTTAGCTCCCTATAACCAGGAACATTAATATAGCCCTTTTTCATTCTGCGATTGAACATACAAATGAGAATACCAACAGCCTCGTTCGCTAAGCCTCGAAGGCCTTGGACATAGTAAGTACAGTGGCGACACAGTTTATCGCACTGCGGCCAGATCCGCAAGCCGGGAGATCTCCCGGCTTGCTAGTGGCCGCCCCTCGGCGTGCCGCGCGTCATAGACGCGCGGTCACGCGTCTTCGGGAGCGTGCGCCCCCTGCACGCGCGTCCAGGGGCTCCCCGAGGGAGCCCTGGTGTCCCGCGATCGCGGGACAGCGGCAGGGGGTTCCGGGGGACCCGGCAGCGGTAGGGAGAGCGCCCCGATCGGAGGGCGCTCTTCCGCTGCTTCGGCGCGCGCCCGTCACTCTCGGGCGCGCGCCAGGCTACTGCTGCGGCCAAGAACGGGCAAATGCTCGAATAAACTTGGCCGCAGCAGTAGGTGCTGCCGCTCGCTCTACCAGGAGCTTTTTGCTGTCCTTGCAGAGGAGACAGCAAGCGCTTGGGAGGCGGGTATCACTGTGTGTGTGTGTCACTTTGAAGTGGTCTGTGTGTTTGTGTGTCACTGGTGAACCTGTGTGTGTGTGTGTGTGTGTGTGTGTGTGTGTGTGTGTATGTATGTATGTATGTGTGTGTGTGTGTGTGTATATATTATATAATATTTAAAAAATTTTAAAAAAGACATATGAGAATAAATTATTTATTAACATTGTGCAACTTTGATAAATATATTCGCGCACACACATCACACACCACACAGACACATACACACTGGTACACACACACGCACACACAGACACACGGGGCAGAAGGGGGCACATCACCCGCTCCCCCCCCCCCCCCCGGCAGCGCAAGCCCCCTCCATCTCCCGCAGGCTGACAGCCACAGGGATCGGGCAGATGGAGGCACATCACCCGCTTCCCCCCCCCCCCCGGCAGCGCAAGCCCCCTCCATCTCCCGCAGGCTGACAGCACCACACATCAACACACGCACACACACACACACACTCACTCCGCTGGCGCCAGACAATAAGTACCACATTCACATTTCCCTGCCCTCCTTCCATTCGTTGCTGAGGCGTCACGTGAGCGGAGTCAGCGCGTGAATTTAAAATTTCACTGTCGGCTCTGTTCAAGCGCGCCTTAGCAAGCAAGGGAAAGCATGCGCGAGCCCCTACTAAAGCCGCTTTAATTGCGGCTGTAGGGGCTCAGTGGCAAGCAGCAGCAAGCGAGAGCAAGCGGGAGCAAGCAAGCAGTAACCATGCCCTGGGCCTAAGGCAGAGGTGCTCAACTCTAGTCCTCAAAGGCCACCAACAGGTCAGGTTTTAAGGATAGCCCTGCTTCAGCATAGGTGGCTCAGTCGCTCAATCGAAGACTGACCCACCTGTGCTGAAGCAAGGATATCCTGAAAACCTGACATGTGGGTGGCCCTTGAGGACTGGAGTTGGCCACCCTGCTCTAGGGGTTTGGTATAAAATGTAGGTCATTGAAGTTTATGGCATTAATAAGATAGGAGAAATATGTACTTTCTCCCTTCACATGGGTAGCCCTAAAAAGTTAGCCTGCTGCCAATTTGTCTCTTGGGGCTGTTTGAATCCTGGGGTCTGTCTGCCAGATTGCCCACTCTCGTGATGTCACCTAATTTAAGAAAAAAAATCAAATAAATGGAACAAAGCGTGGCATAAGCACCACAAAATGTATTTTGCTCACCATTTGACAAGGCTTGCTGAAGTTCCGTGTCCGATATTACCCCACTTCTGTCCTTGTCCACTCTGCGGGTAACAAAAGAAAAAATATATGTCATTAACTCCGACAGAAAGCCAAAAAGGGCCCAGCGACGCATGGCTAGCCGATGTGTCACTACATTCCAGGCATCAGGAGGGGTCATGGAACACATGGACAATACAGAGAACAAAACATATCATCAACAGATGATGCAACACCTCAAAACACGTTTTGGTGAGAGATACAAGTAAAGCCAAGTAAAAAGATTTAGCACTGTTTTGTGTTTGTATTGTTTCCAAAAAGAAAACGAAACTATGCAAATCAACATTGGGCATTAACACCAAAAATATATATATTTAGGTACATCTGGAGTGGTACAGTATTACAATAGAATCATTGTAGCTATAAACAGACTACAATTTAATTTATTTTTTTAACCTACATAATTTTTCCATAATATTTTTAATGCTAGAAGACTCCTGTAAGAATTATGGAAACATTACAGTATCATCATATATTTGTTAATTTTGAATATAAATAAATACAAACTTTTCTGTATTGCACCTTTAGAGATATATTTCTGTATTGCACCTTTAGAGATATACAACAAGAAATAAAGAAGTCCAGAGCAGTATACAATGTGACAAAAATACACAGTGAAATACCTATATATCTCTTGAAAAAGGGTAATTTAGTTAACCCTTTGGCCAAAGAGTATAAGCCTGCGAGCCACTTCAAGGCATGACCATAATATCGCAGGTCCTAACACTAACTGATTAAAATTCTTATTTACCTCTTTAATTAGAGGAAGAATGGATGTTGCTCTGGACTTCTTTGTTTCTTGTTATATACATTTAGCCACGCTTAGTTGCACTCCTTTTGACACACACATGCGCGCGCGCGCACACACACGCGCGCGCGCGCACACACACACTTTGTGGTAATTCTGGGGTGTTTCTGAGAGGTATCTGTGTGTTTGTTAACCTTTAGAGATATATCGATGTAGCGCCTGTTACTCTAAACTGGCACTATCGTTATCGTGTGTTTTCACAAACGCAAGTTAACGCATTGGCTGGAATCGCAGGGCACAAACTAATGGAGCATTCACATTACAAATCACACACGTTAGGAACCGAACACATAACAGGAGCTACATCGATACATCTTTTTTTTTAAAGCACTGGACTACTTGTAGCTAATGTTGCACAATCAAATCAGAGGGTAACCTGCTGCTCTCCTCCGCATACAATCATTCAGCCTCTTACCCCCCAGCTTTCCCCAGTAGCAGACAGATTAGCATCATTAATCCCCCTTCGTTTTGGCGGTGCCTTCACATCACACACTGTGTGTAGGCCTACCCACAAACAAAAGGCATAATAGCATTATTGATGAAGCAATGTCCTGGCCTATGCTGGTTTTTTTTTCCACCTTTGAATTCAAGTTTGTAGGCTCTGCATCGTAATCATTAAACTGCCTTCCTGATCTGAATTCCAAGATACCGGATTGCGGTGGTCTCGATTTTATTGGTAGACCAGCACAGCTGGAAGAATTGAAGAAGCAGGGCACTGCGGATTTGACCAAAGCTAATTTATTGCCAGTGGATTGACGTTTCGGCCTCATAGAGCCTTTTTCAAAAGTAAATGGCATTAGCTTTGTTCAAATCCGCAGTGCCCTGCTTCTTCAAGTCTTCCATACTAATCGGAATACCACACAGAGATCCCTGGACCAGGAGCACCGGTAGTTGTATCATGGTGAACAAACAATATAAAGTCCCCAGCGCTAAAGTCCAAGATACCGTGATCTTTTAGGCAGTCTCTGGTCTTTAAGATGGTAATTGGGCTTAGATAAAGATGCTCCAGATGGGATAATGTCCTTGATGTGGATGGATAAACCGTCTGGAAAAACAGATAAAAGACACACCTGATTGCGCAGCGTATTTCAGCAATCAGAGCCCTATATGAGACTGAGAAGAATCCTACTCACATAGTGTACGCCAATATATTCAGTTGAGAGGATCTGTGCTTGCTCCCCTTCTCCTCCGCTCCTCACACGAACCCCGCGTGGAGACTGTTTGCTGGAGGCGGCCTCAGTGGTGGTAACTGACGGCCAAGTGTGTAGGGGGAAGAGGTCAGTATTTGAAGTAATTGATTTTTGTAGGGGGGTGCGGTGGTTGCAGAGGTCCTGCGCTCTTCCCCACGGCATTTAAATTAAATGCCGGGGGATCGTGTGAGACCTCTGCAACCTATTATTTACCGGGATTCAGACGGCTGCTGACGCATCGCCATGGCAACGCATCGTCAAATGACGCCGCAGGGTGAAGTGATGTCACATGACCCCGCGGCATCATTTGACGCGGGGAACGGAGGTACGGGGGCGTGAGCACCGTGGGCAGCTGCAAAAATTTTAGCACCTCTCTCATAATCAACAGCCCAAAGTTCACAACAACTATGGGGAGACACGATGGAATTGTACAAATTCTCCAGTGGAGTAGAAGAAATAGGGAACAGTTCTTCACAAAGTCCCACATAACAAGGGCTAGGGAAGATGGGATCATCCTCAAAAGAAATACATGCATTTGTATTTTATATATGAAGTAAATAGAAGGAAGCAGTCTCTCACTCAGTGCACAATCGACCTCCGAAACGTGCTTGCCACTAAAACGTTGTGACAGCAAACAGCATTAGCAGCTTTCAAAGAGGATTCAATCTATTCATGTACAGGAAAGTCCTTAAGTGGCGTGTCTGGCATTATGGAGGCAGGGAGTGGGTGATACTGCATTGAATTAGCTTCCAGTACTTGCACGGCTGGAGACGAGATACTGGGCTGGGCCACTACTGGCAGTTCTTATGCAATTTAGCATTTGAATATATCCCAATGCACAGGCCATGACATATTTCTGTGTGGAGTTATCCCATCCTACCCGCACAACAGCGTTGTAAGACAACCATACCCACCCACACTGTTTATACAACTGGTGTTACTACCCACATGAATAAACAGCTACTACTAGCTGAAGCGGTGGCGATGTAAAGCGCTTAACTCTTTCATCGTCAGCAGGGGCCTGCAAAAGCTTTGTAGAAAATTGGTAAGCATAGGACAATTTTAAAAGTAAATCAAATTAATATTACATCCATCGATAGGACAAAAACAAAAAAAAAAAGCAAGAAAACTGCTGGAGAGTTCAATAATAAGTTATCCAAGAAGGATGAGCGAGAAAAAAGTAGCGGTGACTTGTGACATGTAGTTTGCACCAGCTGAATGTGGCTGCAAGCTTAAGGCTATGCTGTAAATTCCCCAGAGTGCATAGCTGCAACAAGCAGTGTGCATAGTTACAGCGTGTTTCTCCAGGCTTGTAGGAGCAGGGTTTACACTGTTCAATGTAAGCCTACTTTACTGCTGAAATGTGCAAACATTCACCAGTGTTTTAAAGGGGCCGTCCCTCCAAGGACCACAGTGCAGTAAGGACAGTGGAATGTCACTCTATTCTGTCTGTAGGCCATATCCCTAAGACCTGGAAAACTGCCAGAGTTGTCCCAATCTTTAAAAGTGGGGACAAAATACCTGCCTCAAACTACAGGCCAATCTCTCTTCTCCCAATTCTATCCAAAGTAATGGAAAAATGTGTCCACTCCCAATTAAGCGATTACTATACCAAGACAAATTTCCCTAGCCAATTCCAATCTGGCTTTCGCCCCAAACACTCCACGGCAACTACCCTGCTAAAAGTTTGTAATGAGATCCAGTCTGGAATGGAACAACTTACTGGTGCAATAGCCCTAGATTTTACAAAGGCTTTTGATACTGTTGACATGTTATCTTGCTAAACAAACTCCAGTGCTCTGGAATAGGGAACCATGCTTTAAACTGGTTTCATTCCTACCCATCAGCTAGATGTGTCTATCTCAGGCTTTAACTCCAACCCCTTGGATATCACCTCTGGTGTAACGCAAGGCTCAGTTCTGGGGCCCCTACTCTTCTTGGTGTTCATCAATGATCTTCCTACAGCTTGTAAGGGAGCCTCAAAACACATGTATGCAGATGACACAATCTTATATGCACAGTGCCATAGCCTCGTCAACCTTGAACACATGCTTCAATCTGACTTTGAGACTTGAAAATTGTATTCTCCCCCCCCCCCCCAAAAAAATGTTTTTAAACACTGACAAGACTGTAACAATGGTATTTGGGACCAAGGCTAAATTTTTAAAGCTTCCAGTGACTGAGCTCCAGATCAGAACCAACGCTAATACCTCCCTAACCCCTGTCACTAGTTTTAAACACCTGGGCATATGGTTTGATTCTCATTTAACATTTGGGATGCACATTGATACCCTGACATCTAAAACCTATGCCAAACTAGGTGTACTTTACAGGAACAAATACTCCCAAAGTCTGCTGGTCAGAAAGCGTATCGCACAGCAGATGTTAATGCCAATTATCGACTATGGCTATTGCCCCAGATTTTCCAAGGCAAGTTTTATAATACTCGTCTGCGCACCTGTAGTATACGGCTCGGCACCCCAAACCCACCGTAGCAAACTTGACACCCTCTACAATTCAATATGCCGTTTTGTTCTCCATTGCAAATACAACACATCACTGCAAAATGCTCAAAGAACTAGATTGGCCATCACTTGAGTCTAGTTCATCTAGTTCATCTTTCCTGTCTTGCCTTCAAATACTTTCTGGGCTAGCTACTCAGCTTTCTGAACAAGCTCCTCACCCCAACCACATGCAGCACCTATCACCTGAGAACAGACTCCAAAAGACTGTTCATGGTCCGAAGGTTCAGCAAAGTATCCGGCCGCTCCTTCTCTTACTGTGCACCCCAAAACTGGAACAGTCTACCGGAGACTCTCACAGTCACCACCAGTGGAGGTTTTTCAAAACTAAAGCCGTCTCACATTTTAATCTGGTCTGTAACTGTTAGATACGCCTATAATATATATTATCTCTTACTGTGCATGCAATGTCTTGTATATAATGTATACCCTGTTCCCTTATGTAACAATGTATTATTTGTCATCATAACTCTATGCCCAGGACATACTTGAAAACGAGAGGTAATTCTCAATGTATTACTTCCTGGTAAAACATTTTATAAATAAATAAATGTTTAATCTTTTTACCGTGAGCTGGGAATTCTGGCAGTGAAAAGGTTAGATGTAGGTGACTGGCACTTCAGTATGAGCATTTTAAATATATAAATATATTTGTGCAGGAAAAGACTAGTTGCTGCAGAACCTCCAAATATACAACAGAAAACACAGAAGCCCCAATGTACAGCCAATACGGCAAATGATTTGATTTATTTCTATATGTTTTTTCTTCTCAGAAGTATGGGTCATTTAGTTCAATCTTCTGGCCAAAACATGTTAGACCTGCAACCATGTCAAGGTAGACCATGTGTGAACTTCTTCAGAAACTAAAAAGTCAATCACTGCTCTGCTTCCTGAAGTCGAGCCCCACAATGCCTTGCATCAAAGCTATACAAGGCATTATGTGGTGTGACTTGAGGGAGCAGAGCTGTCAATCGCTGCTCTACTCTCCGAAGATGTTCTGCAGAAGCTGCACACTCAGCTCCACAAGTCACCCCCAATGTTCCACTTGCCCAGGCCGAGTGAACCACTGCGTTTCTTGAACCGCGTTGCTTGAAAACTTTTTGGGATCTCTTTTTTTTTTTTTTTACCCCTCTCTTTAATTGCCTGGAAACCGTGGGGCCCTTAGAGAGAGGATACTTGCCTAGTGGACACAAAATGGCAGGCTCAGGCTCACTACAGCAACCAACGGAAAAGTTGCAATGTCATCAGGTGATGCCGTTTCAACTTTCTATTGGTGACCCCATGGTCATGTTAGTAGTCATTTTTATTTTACTACTACAAAAAATTAAAAGGCAATATTACCAGCAAGAGAGTTAGGCAGGGGTGGTGTACTTCTAAGGTAAAAAACATTATTTGGGGGTGTGGTGGGGAGGGAGGATTGCTGCCTTAAAACTTTATAACATACAGGTCTACTGAGCTTTGACCCAATTTAATTTAGACCTATTTTAAAAGTAGCCTGTGCTTTTTTTTTTTTTTTTAAAGCCCCTTCACTAAATTACACTAATAAATTCTTTAATTTGGGCCTACTGCATATCCAAGAAAAGTGAAAACACAACCAACACGACTGCAGGCGATAACGAGAGGTTTCATTTGGAAGTTCCCTGGATGAAAGCACACTGTATAATAAATAAAAAAGGGAATTATAATGAATATAAAACAGCACACAAGAAACGAACAGGTTAGCTATAGACTTCACAGGCGCAGCACACCAATGCAGGCCTATAGGGCTCAGGGAATGTGCTCACATTCCAATGTGCTTACAAGGGGTCACTTCTTCTCTTACAGAGGAGTGAGAATGGGGGAATTGTGGTGCGTGCATTAGTCATCCTGGAAACAGATTACACAAACAGACAGAAGACCAAAAGACACACCTATAAAGTAAAAAGACTGCTACAAATATTTTTGGCTGCATCTACCGTATGTGTACAAGACAAAAATTATCGTCCTTTAAAAAGGTAAAAAAAAGAGAAACCCCGAGATAGGATTCCCGCTTTAAATGATTATTTTTTTTTTTTAAACACAATTCAACAAAAAATAGCCTTACATCTTTGCCATGTTTAATGCAACATTAAAATTGCTGCATATACTGTAGATCTTTATTTATATAGCGCTTCACAGTAGTAATACACGACGTAACACAATGGGGATAAGCGCTTGAGACATAAAAGTAACATTAGGAAGCAGAGCCCCTGCAATGAAGAGTTTACAATCCAAGTGTTCAATAAGTTTGGTATGGGCACCCAAGACGCCGGGGGGATATAATTATTGTATATCCAGTTTTAGTAGGTGTTCTGCTTTAAACAGCTAGGCTTTCAGGCCTTAATTTACAAAAACTATTCATCTTCTTCTTCCTCCATCTCACCTCAGGACTTTGCTGACTATTTTAAGGACAAGGTGGAATCCATACGTCCGAACATCCCCTCTGTTTCCTCCCCCCATCTTACACAGCTTCCTAACTCTCCTCCTGCCTTCCTTGACTCTTTTTCCACTGTCACAGAGGAGGATGTGTCACTGTTGACCTCTTCTCCCTCTACCACTTGACCTCTGGACCCCATTCCCTCCCAACTCCTAAAACCTCTTGCTCCTACTATAATCCCTACGCTCACATAGATTTTTAACTCCTCCCTTCACTCTGGTACCTTTCCCTCCTCCTTCAAAACATGCAACAATCATACCATTACTCAAAAACAGCAAGCTTGACCCCACCTGTCTTTCTAACTATCGACCTGTCGCCCTCCTGCCTTTTTCCTCTAAACTCTTTGAACGCCTTGTATTCTCTCGCATGCTCCATTTTCTCAACACCTATTCTCTCTCATAGACCCTCTACAATCTGGCTTCCGCACTGCTCACTGCACTGAAACAGCCCTCACTAAAATAACGAATGACCATCATGCTGCCAAAGACAGAGGTCATTACACTCTGCTCATATAACTCGACCTCTCTGCAGCATTTGATACCGTGGACCACCCTCTCCTCCTTCACATTCTCCATACTCTTGGTATTCATAACAAAGCTCTATCCTGGATCTCCTCTTACCTCTCCCATCGTACTTTCAGTGTCTCTTCTGCTAACACCACCTCCATTGATCTCTCTGTGGGTGTACCCCAGGGCTCTGTTCTGGGACCTCTACCCTTTTCTGTGTACACACTCTCTCTAGAACATCTCTTGGGTTAAAATATCACCTCTATGCTGATGACACACAAATTTACTTTTCTACCCCATACCTTACACCTGCTATACAGACCAAAGTTTTCTGAATGGCTTTCTGCGATATTATCCTGAATGGACCTCCACCGACTTAAACATGTCAAAAACAGAGCTCCTCATATTTCATGTCAAACCTGTCCACACTACCTCCTTCCACATTACTGTTGGAAGTTCAGTCATATACCCAGTAAAGCAAGCACGCTGCCTAGGGGGTCACACTCTACTCCTCTCTCACATGCTCGTCACATTCAAAACGTATCTAAAACCTGTTGCTTTTTCCTCCGCAATATAACAAAGATACGCCCTTTCCTCTGTTGCTCGACTGCTAAAACTCTGACTCAGGCCCTCATTCTCTCCCGTCTTGATTACAGTAACCATGAAATGATGGTAGTGCACGCACTCAAACATACAGGTGATAGTGGGGTACTTAACCGCCGGTGCGCCCCAAAGTGATCCAGTGAAGAAGAATCAGGCACACGGTCTTAATCATCAATGAAAAGGGGGGTTTATTGCGCCAAGGAATCAAACGTTTCGGCAGTAATACTGCCTTTCTCAAGGTGTAGGCCTACACCTTGAGAAAAGCAGTATTACTGCCGAAACGTTGGATTTCTTGGCACAATAAACTCCCTTTTCATTGATGATGAAGACCGTGTGCCTGATTCTTCTTCACTTGATTACTGTAACCTCCTGCTGTCCGACCTTCCTGCCTCTCACCTCTCCCTCCTACAATCTATCCTAAACGTTGCTGCCAGAATCACTCTACTCTTTCCTGTATCTGTCTCAGCATCTCCCCTGCTGAAATCACTCTCCTGGCTTCCTATCAAATCCCGCATCTCACACTCCATTCTTCTCCTCACTTTTAAAGCGTTACACTCTTCTGCCCCTCCTTACATCTCATCCCTAATTTCTCGTTATGCACCATCTCGACTCTTGCGTTCTGCTCAAGGATGTCTTCTCTCTATGCCCTTTGTATCTAAAGCCCTCTCCCACCTTAAACCTCTCTCACTGACTGCCCCACACCCCTGTAATGCCCTTCCCCTTAATGTCCGACTAGCACCCTCTCTATACACCTTTAAAGATCCACCTTGAAACATACTTGCTTAACGAAGCATACGAGTAGCTCCGTGGCTAATACTATACACCTGATACATAAAGCTTGGCCCCCTGCAGACGCACTTACCAGAACTCCCTCCTACTGTCTCTGTACGTTCTTACAACCTACCAATTAGATTGTAAGCTCTTCGGAGCAGGGACTCCTTTTCCTAAATGTTACTTTTATGTCTGAAGCACTTCTTCCCATTATGTGTTATCTGTATTATTTGTTATTTATATGATTGTCACGTGTATTACTGCTGTGACACGCTATGTACATTAATGGCGCTACATAAATAAAGACATACTGTACATACATAAAATCTTGGAACACTTTTTTGAAGTGATAAAATGAAACGGTACGACCGGATTCTTGATACAAAACATTACATGTATTATTTTGCAACTTCTACTAAATTCAAACAATTTACTTTTCAGTAGAACTGTTCAATGATCATGGCCTTCTATATAAATAAAGACATCCATTCATTACAGTCAGGCTTTTCCCTAGCAACAGAGGACAAGGGACATGTCAACTACAGGGGGTCATGCGATTACTAAATTAGCCATCAAAGCACATGTCCCGATACATCCCTGATGGCAGGAAAGTCTCAAAAAAAGGGGACAACGTAGGGCGATGAGCGTCAACATTGGTGATTTTTTTTTTTTAGTTTATGTTGCAGGGTGCGCTGTAGGTTAAGCAAATTAAATGCTGAAACGTTAAAAATGGTAGGGAAGGTGTTACCGTGACTGCTTCTCTCATCACAACTTCATGTTTGCAAACTATATATTTTTTTTAATTAATAAAATAATAATAATTTTAAAAAAAGCCTAGTGTACAGTATAAGCAGTGTGATTTTAAATTAGTCACCGGTGACCCAGATTGAACTATTTAAAGGTGATTGACCGCAGTTCATTTTGGTCCGAGGATAGACCGTACCTTTAACCGTTAGAACATGTGAATGTCTGTAGATTGTTTTACTAGATCCAGGTCATGGTTCATATGAGCCAGATGTGACTTGTACACGTCTTAGATGCGTGAAACATGCCTAGGACCCTCTAAATTAGCCTGTGTATTAGTACGAATGGGGCTAATTTGAGCGTTTGCATCCAACACAGAAGCAGAGCTGTCAGTCATCAAATCCACTGTCAGACTGCGCCCCCACAATGCATTGTGGGGGCGCAAACTCGTTAACAGAGCGGTGACTGACAGCTCTGCCTCCGTGGGGGATGTAAGCGCATGGTATATACTGGAGTTGACTCTCCAAAATCAGTGTATACACACACACACACACACACACACAACCATTTACTTCCTAGAAACATCTAGTGCGACTTCTGATGTGAGCAGTACCAAATTCAAACATGGAATAAGCCATCTATACCTTTTACAAGTGTAGATGCTACGAGTTGATTACTTCTCTGTTAAAAAATAAATAAGTTGCCAGCAATCAAGATGTTTATGGTTGACCTCTATTAAATTACATGGGGAATTCCCTACCATTGCAATAAAAGATCTTCCTTGACAAACCCTAGTATTAAAATATTGCCTGTGTGAAACCCCCCCCCCCCGCACCTCCCCCCCCCCCCCCCACACAAAAAAACCTCTTATCCGTTTCCTGTAGACACACAGTCATACGTAGCAAGTAATAGCTCTCGGGAATAAAACACCTTGCCAATTTTCATTGAATAGTTCAATAGCTATTCAACATTGGGCCTCAAAGCCAAACTCCAACAACAGAGGCATCAACCTCCAAAGACCAAAAATCAATTCGATGTGTGGCTTTTGAAGCAAAAAATAATAATTTCAGTAGAAGAGCAGGGATTTATGTTTTAAAAAATAAAAAAAAAATATATCAGTGAGACTCCCTGTGTCCATCCTGGACAAAGAATATTTTAAACTTGAATATCTTTTAAACTTGGCATCCTATTTATATTAAAAAAACAGCGTTGGAAAAGGCAAGACTATTAAAGTAAAACATGCAACTAAACAAATGGTGATCAGGGCGGACTGCTGTTTTAATGTCAGTTTTGCGCATGCTCAAGTTAGAAGAACACTGATATGTTATCACTAACGGTAAACTAGTGGATTCTGGATTTAAAACAATACATAGTTTAGCACGATTAAAACGTTCTTGCATGTTAATTTGAGAATTGCCTACACTTCTCAAAGTTATTGTATAGATCTGCCAGGAGTTACAACCAAATTGGGGCATCCCTCATCTTTCTCTCTTTCAAAACTAAGGCTCTCACACATTTTAATCTGATCTGTAACTGTTATATACGCCTATAACATATCTTTAACTGTGCATGCAATTTCTTGTATATAATGTATAACCCTTTTCACTCACTGTAACTATGTACAGTATGTCATCATAATTCTATGCCCAGGACATACTTGAAAACAAGGTAACTCAATCTATTTCTTAAGTAATAATCCCTGAAGAACAGGGCATTACTGGCCAATAATGCCCTGTTCTTCGGGGATTATTACTATTATTGGCTAAATGTAGACTTTTTTCATAAATAATAGACACTTTTGTATAGTTAAACAGATTTTTTAATTAAAATAAAATGGTAAATACATGAAACCACCTCTATATACGCTTACACTGCAGCTATCTATATCCACTCACTGCCGCCCCCTCTGTGCACACACACACACACACACACACACACACACACACACACACACACACACACACACACACACACACACACACACACACACACACACACACACACACACACACACACACACACACACACACAGCACCTCCTCTACACTCAACACAGCACCTCTACACACACAAGCATACCACACACACATACACACTGTAGCTCTAGACACACAAAACAGCACCTCCTCTACACTCACAACACAGCACCTCCTCTACACTCACAACGCAGCACCTCTACACACACAACACAGCAGCTTTACACACACATGCTACACCCATAAACACTGCTGCTGACACACACACTACACCCATAAACACTGCTGCTGACACACACACACACACACACACACACACACACACACAACACACAACACAAACACACAACACAGCACCTCCTCTACACTCAACACAGCACACACACTGGAGCTCTAGACACACAACACAGCAGCTTTACACTCACATGCTACAACCATAAACACTGCTGCTGACACACACACACACACACACACACTGGAGCTCTATACACATACACAGTAGCTCTATACACACACAAACTGCTGCTACACATACAACAGCACAACACACACACACGCTGCAGCCACAATAAAAAAATGCAGCCACTTACTAAACTTTGCACTCTCCCCCACCACCCACCTCTACACACAACACAGCACAACACAGCACCTCTATACACAACACAGAACCTACACACACACACACACACACACACACACAGATATATAACACAACAGCACACACAAACTGCAGCCACAAAGAAACTGCAGACAGCCACTTACTTCTTTGCAGACTCTCTCCCCCCCCCCCCCCCCCCCTCTCCCGCTCCCGATTGGCTGGAAATAAACAGATTGAGAACTGCACTTTGCAAGCTGCTAAAATTCCGGGCATTACTGATTGGATAATGCCCGGAATTTTAACCAACCAATCAGAGAGCGGGGTTTTCAATAATGCCCTGAATTTTACTGCTTTAGCCTATAATTCCTGGTAAAACATTTTATAATTGCACCATCCCGACTCTTGCGTTCTGCTCAAGGATGTCTTCTCTCTACCCCCTTTGTATCTAAAGCCCTCTCCCGCCTTAAACCTTTCTCACTGACTGCCCCACACTCCTGGAATGCCCTTCCCCTCAATACCCGACTAGCACCCTCTCTATCCACCTTTAAGACCCACTTGAATGTAGAAGTAGACATAGAAATGCTATAGACGAACATGGCTGGTGACAAGGAAAGAAGGCGGCTTGAACTTCAGCCTTCTCTAGCTTCTTCACCTACTTTTTCTTTTTGAGTGAAATTCCTACAGTATTTTATGGGAAAACCTGCATTAATTTCAGCTCTGGGGACCCCTTGCTTCCCGAGATACTTACATCCGTATGGGGTACCGGTAGCAGCTTTGGCTGGTCTGTCTGGGGCTATCAAAATGGCGGATTTAAGGCTTCCGTGAGACACGGTCCAATAGGAAGCCATGATGTCCTCCCTTGCGGCTTCCTAGTGGCCCAAGTGACAGGGAGCTGTAAACCAGCAGAGCTGCTACCGGCACCCCCTACTCAACTATGTATTTTGGGAAGCAGGGTGTCCCCTCAGCTAAAATTAACGCGATCCCTTGTTTCCCCATTAAAAAACAAACCAAACAAAAACACATGCTATGCTGCTTTAACTTAGTTGTATGCAAAATGGTTGCAGGATTGATATTCCTTATTTTAAAGAGTAGGATTCCTCTGAAGTCAATAGGGGCAACTGACAAGTGTACGCAGGTGAATGTGATGAAAATTAGTGCAACACAATGTCAATGAGGGTGAGCACAGCACAATGGGACTGATGGGACATGTTAGCAGGGGCGCTCAACTCCAGTCCTCAAGCAACCCTCCGCTCAACAGGTCAGGTTTTCAGGATATCAAGCTCAGTCGAACCACCTGTGCTGAAACTGGAATATCCTTAAAACCTGACCTGCTGGGGGCTTGCGGACTGGAGTTGAGCCCCCCTGTGTTCCCTGCCATTCATTCTAAATACAGAGGTACTGCGCCTAGGATGATAAAGTCCGGAGAGCGCAGCTTAAGTATGTAAGACAGTGACCCAACTGAAGTCCATGGAACATGCAAGATCTTGATCGTACCGACGTAGAAAAGGAGAAAATGATGACTGTAGAATTGGTGATCCCACTTGGCAGCCGATGTGAAGGTGTCACCTACCTCACACTCGGGACACAAGGATCCACTGAGAAGAATGTGGTGGATTGATGGATCGAAGTTAGGGCCTGTGCTTTGGGATGGTGTTGGGTTTTGTTCTTTATAGGATGGGTGCTGGGGGCGTCCGGTGCCTTATAGGATCAGTGTTGGGGGCGTCCGGTGCCTTATAGGATGGGTGTTTGGGGGGGTCCTGGGCTTTATAAAATGGGTGTTGGGGGGGGGGGGTCCTGGGCTTTATAGCAGTGACGCTCAAACTCTGTTCTCAAGGGCCACCAACAGGTCAGGTTTTAAGGATTTCCAGGCTTCAGGACAGGTGGCTCAATCAAAATAACAGCCACCTGTGCGGAAGAAGGGATATCCTTAAAACCTTACCTGTTGGTAGCCTTGAGGACTGAGTTTGAGCATCACTGCTTTAAAGGATGGTGTTAGGGGGGGGGGGACCTGTACTTTGTGGGGTGGGTGTTAGGGGTGTCCTGTGCTTTGTGGGGTGGGTGTTAGGGGGGCCCTGTGCTGTGTGGGCTGGGTGTTAGGGGGGTCCTGTGCTTTGTGGGATCGAGTGCGTTTAGGATAAATGTGCAGGAGCCGCTTGAGGATTGGATATATGATAGGGCAATACAAATATACACAGCTTATGTATTTCATAGCAACTGATATATAAAAACCCAAGAAGATGATATAGTGATATACAGCGGGCCCCTTCTGCACTCACCTCTGGAAGACATTCCACAGGAAGGACTGGTCTTGCATGTTGTTCGCGGGGGGGCGATGCTGCTGTGGCTGCTGTGGCTGCTGCTGCTGCTGATAATAAGCCATCTCCAGCGGTATATACACTGTATAACAGATCAATTACTGGATATTCCGGATAGTGATCCCACAGGCACCGGAGTGAGTGCAGGGAGAGGCTGCCTGGACGTGTGCTGCTCAGTGACTCAGTGTCAGCTGACTCCTTCCTCTCCCTGACACTCAAACCCTCCTCCTCCTCCTCTCTCCTGACCTGAGATATTTCTTTTCTGCTCCCTCTGTCTCCCTTCTGCACTCCCCACCTCTCTTTTCATGCACACACACACACACACACACAACCCGGTTGCAGCTGCTCCTGTCACCCCGGAAGGTATTAACCAGCCTCTGTCACTCCCATACACTGCCACTCCTCCACTTCTCACATTTCACCATCACTTCTTCCTCTCCCCCCTCATTTCCTTCTTCTTGTGCACTTGCTTGCTCCTCCTTCTCCGGATATCTCCCCCCACATCCCTCTCTCACAACTCATTTTGACATCTTCCTTCAGTTTTCTCTGCTGCCTCCCCCTCCTCTCTATAATCTCCCTCCCTCTTTCTCCAGTTCCCCCTCTTTCCTCCTAAATTTCACCCTTTCTATATTCTCTTCTCCTCCCAGATCTGCCCCACTCCACCCCTTCCCTTGTTTGTTTTCCCCATTTTCCCTCCTCCTTTCATTCTTGCCCATCACTTTATACTCCTCCTCCTCCTTCATTACAGTATTCTTTATCCCCCCTCACCACTGGCAGGACCCCAGATGTTCAGAGGTTGAGCAGGACCTCCCCTCCTCCTGGACATGAGGTCACCTGGACTTTGCACATCACATCTGGTCATTTCTGGTGTCCCTCCCCTGCAATCTCCAGGTAGCCGGCCAAAGAACAACATTTTGGGAAGATTGGGCTGGTTTTGGTTTCTTTTGAAAATAATGACAAATGGCATTTCTTGGGGGGTGGGTGGGGGGGGGGGGCTCTGAATGGGGAAGTGTTTTCTTCCCCTTTATCCCACCCTGTCCTTATCAGAGAACCATTAAAGTTAGGGAGAGATGAGGAGGGGGGACTCTGTGTGATCAGCAAGGAGCTAGTACAGCCAGTCAGTGGAAATCAAACCCCTCCCAAATCTCGGCGCACCATGTTTACGTTACATGTTTTGAAAAGTTATTTGAAAATACTTGTAGGTGACGGATTATGCTAAAAGACATCAATCGCCCAGATGTAACCCAGGGAATGTCACTGCCATTCGGTCACTCTTGGCCTATCTCTGAGTCACACATGCTTCCGGGAGGCGACCGTCAAATATAGACAACAGTATTTAATATTTACCTGTGATATACACAGTGTGGTAAGAAAGGCATCAATCACCCAGATGTGACCCCATCGTCACTGCCATTATATACACTTTGGTCCTAAAGGAGTTTGCATTGTACACTTTCCCATTACCCTTCAGAAGAGGATGTGGGCATTTGGGCACATTTTTATTAAAAAAACAGTTGTACTGAGCATGTTTTAAAAACCCGGAAACCGACAGACCCTTTGAGGATGACATAGTCACTAGGGTATGTCATGGGGCACTCAAAGGGTTAAGAAATCTCTGTATTTTTATTTTATCTTTGCTCCGGAGATAAGCGTTTGAAATGCTAAGTGTCCGGGAGGTTAAAATGGAGTTCTCCCCAGAGCCCAGTGCAGTCGAAAGGTTAACATGAAAACCTCAGAAGCTAGAGGTCATGTTTTTTAATACAAATGCGCGCTCGGAGGCAATATACTAACATTATGAGTTAAAGGATCAACCCAAGTCGTTTTCTTCATTTTTTAATACAGGGTTGAAGCTGGGGCTCTGCGGAGCTGAACCCCCATTCATTTCAGCTCCGGGGCCCCCCTGCTTCCCGAGATATTTACATTGCAGTTTTCAGCTCCATCGTCACATGGGCCAATAGGAAACCGCACCTGATGACATCACAGATTCCTATTGGCCCTCAGGGTCCGGGAGCATTGAAAAGCAGCCATATAGTGTACCAAGGAGTGGCTACCGCACCCACTAGGGAGGTAAGAGCCTTCAAAAGCATGGTGTCCCCAGAGCTGAAATTAATGGGGGTCAGCTCCGAAGACCCACCAACTTCAATCCAGTATTAAACATTTTAAGATAAAAAACACAACGGCTTGGACTTCCTATTTAAACTCATAGGCGTATGGAGGGATTTGTTGCTTTAAAGGGAAACAATATGGCAACTGATGGGGAAAATGTCTATATTCCTCAAAAAGGTGAGGGGGGTGAGAGGGGAATGACAGGAGGGGGGTAGAGGAGGGAGGTGATAGGGGAGCTGAAATTAACTACTCCTTTAAAGTAGCAATCGTGCTAAACACAATTTTTCTGCATTTATTTGACTTAGTGATCTCTTCTTGCCCTTTGCAAAGCTGTTTTCCTTTCTTCTTTTTGGTGCACCGATCAGGAGATAGAAAGAAGCCTTTGAAGTATTAAGTGTCTGGAAGGTCAAAATGGAGCTCTCCCCAGAGCCCAGTGCAGTGTAAGGCTAAGGCCCCGCTCCCAGAGTCGCGCGTCCGCACTGCAGACAGGCGGTGCACTGACATACACAGACCGCGATATGCGGTCTGTAGGGAGCGGGGGCCGGAGCGGGAGGTGGGCGGGAGTGGGAGGATTGAAAGGGGGGGGCGTGGCTTGAGCGGAGGGACCCGCTACTCTCCCCCCCCTCCCTCCACGGGCTCGGGCTGGAGCTGCTGATTGAAGGTAAGTAAGCAACACACACACGCAGGCGCACACACACGCAGGCACTCATACACACACACAGACAGACAGAGGCAGGCACTCACGCACTCAGACACACACACACACACACACACACACACAGACAGGCACTCACGCACTCAGGCACACACACAGACAGGCACTCACGCTGCTGTCACTCCACACTCCTCCCCGCTCCCCGAAGCCTCTCCTCCCAAAGCCTCCCCTCCCCATTGGCTCACAGCCACACCACGTGACGCGTCAGCGCTAGGGATCACCATTCTCTTGTGTCCCCTAGCGGCTGACGCACCACAGTGTGTAGTGCGCTGTGCTGCCAGGGGGGACCGGGACCGGCTCGGGAGGATTCCCCTGCTGGTGGGGAACTCGCGTGTGGCCGCCCGCGCCAACGAGCGCAGCGGGACCGAGGCCTAAAGCTTACCATGGTATCCTCAGAAGCTAGTTATTTAAAAAAAAAAAAAAACCAGCACATGTTTAGGGGGCAAGGTACTGACATTATGGGTTAAACTCAATAGCTTCTGGACGAGATTGATGCTTTCAAGACTATATAATCTGTATTGTGGAGGAATATATTTTTGGTTATTTAGTGGTGAAAAATGTATGAAGCAGTGTTGTAATCCTATAATATTCTTAATGTTAATCAAGGACACTCATTATTAAATACAATGTACAGATATGGTTTCAGAGGCCTATTTTATTGTATATCAGATTGAATTCATCATATGTCCTTTTTTTTTTTTCTTCAGGTGCCCTTTTTCTATGCAAGAAATGGCGGGTTACAGAAAATGGAATGCTATTTGTTGGAAATTACTCAAAGAGATTCACTGCTGCCTCCCCTAAACCGACAGGGATCTTCAATGCTGCAGCTGTGAACACAGTATGTGTGTCATTTATATCCTGAAGCCCGGAGTACCTGTGTATTACTTGGCAAGGAAAAAGTCCAGTGGGACTTCAGTTCTGATGAAGAAAACTTAATTCCCCCCCAAATATTACAAGTTTCCCATTAACTTTCCGTGGAGAAATTGTTCAGCAAATCTAATTAGACTTTCTCTTCACGGTGTGTGAAAAATATAAGCAATGAAGATGGAGGAGACCACAGCATTTTGGAAGCTCCTTCAGCAGTTTTTCCTGAGGACACGAGTCATGTTCACTGCCGCATTCCTCCTCCGAGTTGCCCTGGTCGTATACGGAGTCTACCAAGACCAGACCATGGTGGTGAAATATACAGATATTGATTATCACGTTTTTACAGATGCTGCCCGATATATCACGCAGGTAACTATTGGCCTCACTCTTTCATATGGTGGCAGACACATCTGGGATCTAGCATCCTGGGGCAGTTGCATATGTCACAAGCCATAAAAACTTCTGGAATGAGAATGTGTTGCCCCCCCCCCCTTGCACCAATCCTACCTATTCCAGTACAAGTTATACCAATGAACTGTGCTATGTTTAGTTATCATTGCGTTCAGTCACTTTATTTTAAGTTGTGTATTAAAAGTTAGGTTTTAACATATACATTTCACCTTGCACTTCAACTTGACGCCCATATTTACTCACTTGAGTGCACCTTTGCAAATAGGTGTATTTGCACCTCTTTGCCTCATTTAATTTGTGTACCATATTCACATATCCACAGGGGTACAGTGTGGGTTTTATTACCATTAGATTGATCCTCATTTCTGTAAGTGTTATCCTAAGTGGACTATCTCTACAGTTTGGAGGTTGTGTTGGAATGAGAACTTACCTTATTTCTGGCGTGTTGTTGCACTGCGAGAATCAGTAACATGACTTGCAGGAGGCCAAGAAAACCCACAGAATGGTCAGCGGCTGGGAAAATGTGTTTAGTTTTCTATCGTCCTGGTAAACCCCCTTTGATTAGTATTGCAACGGAGAAGTTTGAAGATGTGCTTTGGTCACTTGCAGCCTTGTGTGGTTGCTTCCAACAGATGTAGCAAGACCTACTGTCCCCAGCGCCGCGGCCGAAAAACCACATTTGTTTTTTCGGCCGCGGAGCTGGGAACAGTGTCTGCTGCTATCGTGCTACGGGGGGAGGGGGTCCATGCTTCCGGAACGGACCCCCTGCAGCGTTAAACCGTCTGCGAGCTGCCGTGGCAAGACAAACAGTAAGTCTTGCTACTGTACATCTCTATGTCCATTTTTTAACACAATGTGACCTGTTACTGATGAAGTACTTCTAATGTGAATGCTATGACTTTAACCATTTTTTTACAGGGTTATCACATAAAAATAATAATAATAATATATATATATATATATATATATATATATATACTGTATATATATATATATATATATATATATATATATATATATATAAATATGTCACAACATGCAGTATGTACATGTAGTTCAGATATCACAGATGAACGATAATATTCAAGATCAATGCTTGCACACTTAAAATATTAGATGGTAAAATAAAAAAAAAATCGGTTTTGTATTTCCTTTCATTTTTGTATTCACCTATAGTTTACATATGGCCAATATTAATGCAACCGTGATGCGCTCCAGTGCGCCTTATACATCTGTGCTTTTATTCAACACTTAGGGGAGATTCGTTGAATGGTACCCTGCATTCGCACCTTGACTTCCACTGACTTGAATTTGGCTACGCTGCTTTAATGTGTCTCGCCCACTAGGTCCGGGGTGATTTCACCCCAGGGGGTGATTGAGATGGTGCTGGCATTTGTTGAAGATTTAATTTTTTGGAATATTAAAAATGATCAAAACTCGAGACAAACATTAATTTCCATTCTTTATTTGTAACAATGTATTACTTTTATTCTGTTAAAATAACACGTGGCTGATACATTGTGTAAAAGCTTCTTTATCTCCCGCCACATAATTGCGCGTTCGATAGGGATCCACTCATTATTGTCCATCTCTGTTCGTTACACGTAGTTACTAAAAATACAGGGCCCTATACTAAACTGCCCCTCGTTTCCAGATTTTAATTGATTAAAAAAAACAACAAACAGCATCCTTATTGATTTTTGGTGCTTTTATTTTTTAATCTAACTACTGGTATTTTTGCTTTGTACCTATGTTGTACCTGGCATATGAAATCAAAATATTGAAATGGTACCGGTACGTCATATATACAATTATTGGTGATTGGGGACCTTTCTGGTCCCCTAGGGGTGATTAGGGTACAAATGGTTAAGAACCCCTGCACTAAGGGCTACATTTTACAAAAGGCTGCGGCCTGACTTTTAAAGCTGCAGTTCAGTCTATATCCTGCATGTGTGTTTTTTTTAATAAATCAGTTCTGTAGTAAGAAATAATACTTTTAGCATTTTCTGTTTTAAAAAAAACAACTTTGAAAGACCAATTTTCTTGTATTCTATTTTAACAAGCATTTGCTAAGGCACTGCCCCTTCATGTCCTGTCACAAACCCAGGCACAC
>NC_134484.1:252508559-252526059 GCF_040206685.1 Ascaphus truei
GTGTTGTGTATTGGTGCTTACTATATATTTTAATTTAAATGTTATGACTAGTGTATGTGAGCAGGGGGTCTCCAGAGCAAAACCGTGTTGGTTTCAGGTCCGGGGACCACCTGCCCACCCATGATACAGACCCCGTTATGGGATGCCGGTATCTCCTATGCATGGAAATGTCCCGATCACGTGACGCGAGACATTTCCATGCATAGGAGATACCGGCACCCTATTATACTGGGGCAGTTAACTCGGGAAGTAGGTGATCCCCGGACTTGAAATCAATGCGGTTCAGCTCTGGAGACCCCCTTCTACATTACTGTAATGTTTAAAATGAAATGAAACCCCCGCGATCGCCTGTGAGAGGCGCGCAGTGAGAGTGACTGATTCAGTGTCTGCACGTCTATTACAGACAGGGAGACCCCGGTACGACTCACACAGCAGGGACTCCTGCTGTGTTAATCCAATGGGCCATTATGTCTGCCCCGGCAAAATTAGTGAATATATCGCAACCTACACGCGGCACAACGCAGCATTTACCCAGGTAAATGTTCAAGTAATGGCCGCTGCATCTGTACTTGTGGATATATTTTTGTAGTTCAAAATCCAGTTTCCATTTTAGGGTTAATTTTGCATGTTCGTTAAAACTTCTGACACAACGTTTTATGGCATGCGGAAGACTGTATTTTTTATGCTGTGGTACAAGTGGGAGTTTGCTGGAATGGGATAAGTCCGGGTTCCGAGCACAGACAGCAGATAAACGATCTTCGACAATGAATATATGTTTTGGTCTTTGTTCTCACAACTTTCTCTTCATACTAACAAGCAATGTATAGGTTAACTTGTAGTTAGGAATAAGCTATATCATGTCTGTTTGGGAATAGTTTCCCCGGAAGAACAGAAACATCTAGCAAAAAGCACTGTTCCCCATTTGTAACCTGTTTTACCTGTACTGCCTGAAGCTTAGTATTTACTGCTTCTAGAAGAATAAATCATTTGGAACTGCAAGAAACCTGTGTTGGACCAATTCAATGGGACATAGAATCTGTATTTTCACACTTTTGGAACATTTATTTTTAATAACAAGATTACCTTTGCCATGGTGAAACTTGCAAAATCAAAAGGATGCATGTGCTCTTCCAAGAAACTCTCATGGATGACTCCTTTAAAAGCATTTTGCAGGCAAGTTGACTTGTCATTCATTTCTTCCTGTATTCTGTCTCTTTCACTTAACAGCTGGTAACGTAAAAAAAAAAAAAAGAAAAAAAAGACAAGCTTATATTTTTAATTTTTGTATGTTTTTTTTTTTAAATAATATTTTACCCGGAAACATACACTGAAATAAAAATCTTAATTTCAAATAAGTCTTTACAGTAGATAATGCACAAACAATTGTTGGCCAAACGGGAATCAGCAATAATAGATAGAGCTCTGGTATGTCGGAGAGGCTGTTTTGAATATTCAGCAATTGGGTCCTACATTGAGTCAAATCATTCCAGCTACCAGCTTCGATGTTAAACCTGGGGACAATAAGTAGACTTCTTGTTCTGATGTTAGGTGAACATTCTTTAATTATACATGGATGAGATATCTACTCAGGTACAGCCCTTGGGTAACTTTTGTTTCGATCTCTAAAACCTAATAAATATATGCTATTTTACGTATAAAGCAATTAATTTACTAAGAAGCACATGTAAGATAAGGCTGCATCGTTGTGGCTATTTCTTATGTTATTATACCAGGATTAACACATGAAACTTGTATCACCCGTAGAAATATTTGCTTGATGTTTGCCTCCGCTTAAAGTTGCAGACCAAGCAATATCCTACATGTGTTTTTTTTTAAATAAATCAGTTATGTACTATGAGAAAATACAGTTTTTGTATCTTTTTTTTTTTAAACAACTCTGAATTACATGTTTGATATATTATAATATAACATGCCTTTTTTGTTTCTATAGCAACCATTTACAAAGTCACACTGGCTGCATAGCACTCTTCTGCAGTCATTTAGTGAACCCCTGAGCCGAATCTTCGCCGATCAATCACAGGAGAACGGATCGATCGGCAATTTAGCTAATTACTTATCATTGTGTGGATTGTATTGATGCGCATATTGAAGGGGGGGAGGAATCGCTTGGACTGCTGCTTTAAAGTAGTGAACAGTAAAGTTTCCATTCCCAGGTCTCGCACATTTCTGTGTTAGGCCGCGCTTATAGTGCGCGCGACGGCGACGCGACGGATGACGCCACCCGTCGCCGCTAGCGAAAGTTGTAATTCGCTTTCCGGTGATGTCGCGGGTGACCAGGTCTTTGATTGGTTCAGAGGCTGTCACATGTGGCGACAGCCTCTGAAAAATCAAATTTGACCAGCTTCAGAAATTCGTGCCACCAGCGTCGCTCTGTCGCGTCGCGCTTACTATACGCGCACACGACGGCGGTAATACATTTGTTTTGCCACGACGTTGCATCGCCGTCGCCGGCACTATAAGCGCAGCCTAAGATTAGCAAATCAATTTCCCCTGTCAGTGTGGGTTGTCACTTCCAAGCAAGTGAGAACCTATTATGGAAGAACATTGACGCGGAGTTTACATAAAAGTCAGGTATAGTGGCCCTTTAGTGGGTACAAGCAGGGGTTATACTTGGGGCAGTGGTCCCTTGGAATGATTGGCAGTCAGAACTCTAGGAGCACAAGAGTTCCAGAGACATGAAATAACTTTGAAAATACAGGGTTTCCTTTAGATTGGCCAATATTTTCCAGATATTGGTGTATTAGACTAATGCTCCATTTTACTGACTGGCTTACCTTCAAGTATTATCAAGTATTATCAAGTATCAGGCCATTGGGCTTGTTAAACTATTTGCTGGTTTGCCATGCCTGCTAAGCTGCTATTCCGACATTTAAGGTGTAAAAAAGGAACATTGGCAAAAGGTGTTTAAGATAACAGGGCCATACCTTCAAGGGGGGCGGTATTACATAACGGTTAGAGATTGGTTTGATTACATTGAGTTGTATATTTGATTCCCACCTGGACCAGCTGCTCTCTGAGTAAGGATACCACAGTGGGTATTGTTTAAACTTGTTTTCCCCATTTTGAGTTCCCATTTGGTTGCATGAAGACAGTGAAGTGTTGTAACACCAATACAAGCCACATGAAATGTTTACATGTTTTATTTAGGGTGCAACAGTGTCAGCCTTTTTGTTTGGGCATGTTTTTATATTTTTTTTAATGGGACATAACAGGCTATATTTACCAAGTGATGCTATTGCATAAGACACCTTCTGACAAAACAGGATGACCTAACAGTACAGCGCATTCGAGGAAGGTACCTTATGGAACAGCACTCTGTAGTAAATACTGTATAGGCCAACATCTGGCCCTTATTTTATAATGCTGTGAAGAAGTATTCCTAGTGAAGGGGAGAAAAGGTTTTGACAGGGTAGTGTGATTGCTGACTCCCCAAGTCAGCAGTTTTTTTCATTTTACTGGATATAGATCCAATGTTGGTCTTTCTCCCTCCTAATAGAGGTAAGATAATTTTAATCCTAATAGAGGTATATTAGTATTTTATCTGGTAGTGTTAGGACCTGTGAACTTAGTCTGCTTTGTTGTGGCTCGCAGGCTTACAATGCTTTGGTTAAAGGGTTAAACTAAATCACCCTTTTTTAAGAGAATATATAAGTATTTTACTGTGTATTTCTGTCATGTTGGATGTAGCATTGGGCTTCTCTGTCGCTTGTTGTATACATATGCCACGCTCAATAGCTCTCCTTTTTGACACTTATATACATATATATTTTGTGGGGGCTCAGGGGTTCCCAAAATGAGCTTACTGGGGTTCTGTGTGTTGTCTTTAACTTACCGTCATGTATTGTGACCCTCTTGCGAAGCTTCTGCAGCTGCGTATGTTGGACAGGGTACAACGCTGTAGGATGGCACTGCTACTCCTTGATCCCACTCTCACTATTTCAATGTTTTTCTTCTCATATCTATATATTCCTGAAAAACATTGATACGTTTAGAGTCCTATGAAAACTAGAAAAATTAGTCGTGAATTAGTCGTGAAGTAAAACATGATTTCTGTACAGTAAACTATCATACAAAATGCAGAGGACACTTATGTTTTACATTAGCTTTTAAGATCATATATTTATAGGGGCACAGGTGCAGCTGGAGGTTGCGGAGGAGGCAGGGACAGGTGCCAGTAGCTGCGGGGAGTAGTTGCGGGCAGTCATGCAAGGCGATTGGGTCGCTGGAGGTCCACGGCGGCTCACTTTGCAGGGCGCCGCCACACTGATCAGGCGCACGCATGCGCAGTACGCATGCGCATGTGCAAAGGTATTCTGTGAGCGGCGGCCATTATAAGTGCAGATCCGCAGGGGAACTACAATCCCCAGCATCCCCTGGGGCTGCTAAACACATGGGCTGCAGCAGCCAATCGCGCGGCCGGATTCTCCTGCCCTGCAGATTGTTACTTTGCGCGCACTAGAGACCACGTCAGTCGAAACTGGGACAAGGAAGGGGTAGGTTGTGTGTGCAGGGTGTCTGTGACCCCTGCACTAGGCCAGAGACAACCCTTAGGCCCCAGCTAGGCCCTGACTACCTCAGCTTGTGGTTGCTGCAGGGACGGGCCCATCAGTTAGGGACACTGCCTCTGTAGCACCAGTGTGAGGGATACAGCCAGGACGCGGCTGCACCCTGGCCTCCAGTGGTCTGGGACCAGACCATCAGTTATGTATGCGAGTGTAGGAGGACATGTGCAGAGGTACATAATGGAGACTGTTTTAAGGTGAAATTAAAACAAGGCTTTATTGTGCCTGTCGCTTTAAACACAGCAAAAATCAACATCAGAGAAATAGTGAGCCCAATAAAACTTGCTCCACTTTGGCATATATGTATCCTTCTATTCCAGCCCCTTTTAACTGGGTGGCTACCCAGGCTATTCATCAGCCCAAGTCATATAGATATATATATATAGACAACAGTCAATGGAAAATAAAGTCTTATCTGTTTCCAGGGTTGCTGCCCTTTTCTCCGGATTATCAGCATCCAGGTTTAGAAGTCTTATTTGTCAGCTCCAGAGATCTGTGTTCTCTTGGTCAGTCTCTCCTGGGAGATTCAAGAACCTCTGCTCTGTTTCCTTGTTCAGCTCACACGTGAGCTAAGGAGTCTCTCTTCCTGTCTCAAAGGCAGGCTTTTTCTACCACCTGCAATCAGCCAGGTGGTGTTAGTTAATTGCCTTCCAGCAGTTAACCACCACACTGCTGGATTAGAGGCACATTTGTGAACAGGGAAAAGTCCCCTGTTACATACCTCCCCTGTTTGTGGGAAGCTCGGGCTTACCACGCCAAAGCCCACCCTTCCACTCTCATTCGAGATCTTTCTGTGACTTGAATGAGAGTGGATGGAGGAAGAGAACCCTCTGTCCCACTGGGATTGGAGCCCTTTCTCCAGTTTATTTTTGTCTCCTCCCGAAGGTGCTTGAGATCAGCACTCCTCAGTCGCTCGAGGAGGACTTTTTCCAAGTAAAGTCTTTTTACCGAATGCGCGGTCATGAGATTTCCGTTGCGTCGGGCACTCCTCTTTTTATAGACAAACTGTATGGCAACAGTTGTAGAGCAGTTAGGTCTAGCCCTTAGAGTTTTCCGCTCTTGAAGCGGTCTTACTGCACCTCCTCCACACAACGGAGTCGCCAGTTCAGCTTCTTTGGGACTGAGTTGCACCTCCACCTCCCTTTCCAGAGAACGTCCTATCTTTTCAGCTTCCTCAGCTAAGAATTCTTCTGGCTTTGATTCTGCACTCCTACCTCTGTTTGTTGCCTGTTGGGAAGCTATAGGTTTGGCTAGTGCTTTCTTAGGTGGCTGAAACTTCATAATCTTGTTTTGAAGGTGCGTGGAGTCCCCAACTCTAACTGTACCCTTGTCCTCACGGGCATTAGTTACTGTGTGATACTGGTGCTTGGGCAGAGCCAATACCTTTTTCCGTATTGGAGGAATCTGTAAGTTACTGGTCTGCAGAGTCTCAATCTGTTTGAGTGCATCTTGCAAGTCTCTTCTCAGGGAATTTATCTGCGCACTTTGCTTGCTCTGAGTCTGTATCAGTGTCTCCTTCATATTCTGGAGCTCTGTAATTTTTGTCGTCAAGGTTGCCGCTGCGTCTGTTTTCTCCTTGGTGTACTGACTCAAGGGAATGGAACAGTCTCTCTGTCTCTCCAGCTCTTGCTCCAGTTTCTGAGCCTTCTCACGCTCCCTCTCATACAGAGTCACCTAGTATCGAAGCTCCGCCTCCAATGATGCTCTGAAGACATGCAGCGTGGCCTTTAGCTCCCCAATCTGCTCTGTGGGGACGTACTGGGTATTCAGACGTTCCTGCAGCGCTTGTACCTCTTTACCAGCTTGCAGCTTTTCTTCCTGCAGCGTTTGCTGCTTCTCCTCAGCATACTGGAGGTGCATACGCAGACCTTGCAGTTGGTTCTGCAGTCGGTGCTCTGCTTCAAACTTTTCCTTGACGTGTTCTGTCAACTCAGAATTTTCTTTTTTTAATCTTAAATTTTCTCTTTAACCAGTCTCTGTACTATTCAGGGCCTCCTTGCAGTCCACTTTCCATTTTTGCACATCTGCTTGGAGGCGGGCTGTCTCCTGGCATGAGACTTCCATCTCCAGGTTTAGGTTCTGAAGCTCCTTCTGAGAGACTTTGAGATCTAAGTTAAGATGTAGGATAGTTTTCTTTGACATGTCCAGCTCCTCAGTGAGACTGTGAAGTTCCTTTCTGGAGACTTCCAGTTCTGTGCGGCAGCTGTTGATCTCATGATGTGAGGCATCCAGTGCTCTGTGGAGTGTATGAACCTCCTTCTGAGATACGTCTACGTCTGTCCGGACACTGTTGACCTCCTGTTGTGAGGTATGCAGCTCTATGCGAAGAGTGTGAACCTCTTGCTGGAAGACTGTCATCTGCTTCAGTGCCTCCTCATACTTCCGCTTCAGCTTAGCCATCATTTTATCAGATTGGCTCTGCTTTTCATCCATGGCGGAAATAGTAGCATTTGCAGTATCCAGCTCAGTCTTGAGATCGTCCAATTCTGTCCTGGCCGAAGAGTACATTGCGAGCACATGTTCCTGTAGCTTCACGTTATTTTCCCGGAGCCGATCACAGTAAGGCCTGGCAACCTTCAGGGCATCCCCAGGGCTGGTCAAGGGATCGTCACTCACCGGTTCCGGCTCCGCTTCCCTGGGATGGTTGGTTGAGGGTTTCTCACTATTAGCACCGGACAGACACTTCTTTGGGGTACACGACGTCTGCCTTGGGCCCTCTGGATATTCGGTCATCCGCGGGACGACTTCTCCATTTTCTCTAGGCTGCAGGGCATTTTGGACCCCCTTTTCCTCTGCAAGATCTGCAGATGTGTCTGTTCCTTCCACGGTAAGTGAAGAACCGCTTTTCTTTTTCTTTTTTCGTCTTTTTGTTTTGGATGACACCGTCCCCTCAGGGATACTGGGGTCTCCATCTTCATTTGAAATTTTCGCAGCGTCACTGGATCCACCTGGCTTTTCTTGCAACTGTAACAGCTGACGGAAATATTCGGTGATCTGCTGCTCCCGCTCTTTCTCCTGCCGATCATATTCGTCATCATAGGGAGCAGTCTTTTCGGTTCGTGCCGAGTTCAGGCACCCCCACCATTCTTGGGGTGTTTTGTGGGTGTGACTCGGTTTGGGTTCCCCATAAGTGATGTCTTGCTCCTCCTCAGACTGGAAGGGCCACTCTTCCGTGGGGTAGGGTTCATTACAGGAACGCTGCATTTTGTCCTTCCTTTTGGGGCTATCAGGTATATTTTCCTTCCTGACCTCAGGAGGCGCTATTGCAGCTGTTGTCACTGTATTTGCTAGAACCCCAAATGGTTGTAGTCCTACAGGTGGGCATATTTTGCTTGTAGAGGTCGTAGCTCTCACAGGCCTCTCTGTAGATTTTTTCTTCCCTTGGGTAAGTTTTACAACATTAGCATTGCTGTGCATACATTCACTCTCATCCTCTGAATAAGGCCTGAAGGGACACTGCTCCGTGTGGTGGGGTTCTTTACACCAGGAACAATTTTTCTTCCCTATTTTTACAGAGTCTGTATTTGACTTCAGCTGGGTGGCCATTTTAAATTCCCAGGGTTCTATTTCTTTAAATACAGTGCTTGCTAGCTGCCCATTTTCTGGATTCAGCAAAGGCATTTGCTTTACACTATTTACTTGCTATTACAATCCCTCCGCTTCAGCAACAGAATTTGGTTTTCTGCTTGAGTTCAGTCATTTTCAGTCTCATCTTTCGGTATTATGGCATTCACTCTCCCAAGATACATAGGTAGACTTTTTTTTTTACTTGCAGAAAAAAAAAACATTCTTTGCAGTGGAATATTTCTTTCACTCCCGGCAGGGTAACTCAACACTCAGCAATTGGCTTTGGAATACCTTTTACACAGTTCAGCAATCCCTTTTTCCCCTGCAGGGCAATTTTACACTCAGCATTTGTTTGCTGAAAATTACCCTGCTTCAGTGCATCAATTTTCACACTTTTCTGCATATACTCCAGGGTTTCCCAAACTTTTTTTTCCGTGACCCGGTTATTTTTGAACTTCTCCTTCGTGACCCACTAAAAATTGTATCGCCTATACTGGCCTATAGGGCCTGCACAGACACACACACAGCCACTGATACACACACACACACACACAGCCACTGATACACACACACACAGCCACTGACAGACACGCAGCCACTGACACACGCAGCCACTGACACACACACTGATACATACACACAGCCTCTGATACACACACACGCAGCCACTGACACACACGCAGCCACTGACACACACGCAGCCACACAGATACACACACACACTGATACACACACACACACACACACACACACACACTGATACAGATACACACACACACACCCACACTCGCTCTCCCCTATACCCACACACACTCGCTTTCCCCTATACCCACACAGACACAAACAGTGAATTACAGGCAACGACGGATGTGAGTGACTGGAGAGGGGGCCAGGGGCACTTGGGTGGGAGGGAGGGAAGGGGCCAGGGGCACTTGGGTGGGAGGGAAGGAGCCAGGGGCACTTGGGTGGGAGGGAGGGGGCCAGGGGCACTTGGGTGGGAGGGAGGTGGCCAGGGGCACTTGGGTGGGAGGGAGGGGGCCAGGGGCACTTGGGTGGGTGGGAGGGGACCAGGGGCACTTGGGTGGGTGGGAGGGGACCAGGGGCACTTGGGTGGGTGGGAGGGGACCAGGGGCACTTGGGTGGGTGGGAGGGGACCAGGGGCACTTGGGTGGGTGGGAGGGAGGGGACCAGGGGCACTTTTAGGGGACCAGGGGCACTTGGGTGGGTGGGTTGGAGGGGACCAGGGGCACTTGGGTGGGTGGGAGGGAGGGGACCAGGGGCACTTGGGTGGGTGGGATTGAGGGGACCAGGGGCACTTGGGTGGGTGGGAGGGGGACCAGGGGCACTTGGGTGGGTGGGAGGGGGCCAGGGGCACTTGGGTGGGTGGGAGGGAGGGGGCCAGGGGCACTTGGGTGGGTGGGAGGGAGGGGGCCAGGGGCACTTGGGTGGGTGGGAGGGAGGGGGCCAGGAGCACTTGGGTGGGAGGGAGGGAGGGGGCCAGGGGCACTTGGGTGGGTTAGGGGACCAGGGGCACTTGGGTGGGTGGGAGGGGACCAGGGGCACTTGGGTGGGTGGGAGGGAGGGGACCAGGGGCACTTTTAGGGGACCAGGGGCACTTGGGTGGGTGGGTTGGAGGGGACCAGGGGCACTTGGGTGGGTGGGTTGGAGGGGACCAGGGGCACTTGGGTGGGTGGGAGGGAGGGGACCAGGGGCACTTGGGTGGGTGGGATTGAGGAGACCAGGGGCACTTGGGTGGGTGGGAGGGGGACCAGGGGCACTTGGGTGGGTGGGAGGGGGCCAGGGGCACTTGGGTGGGTGGGAGGGGGCCAGGGGCACTTGGGTGGGTGGGAGGGAGGGGGCCAGGGGCACTTGGGTGGGTGGGAGGGAGGGGGCCAGGGGCACTTGGGTGGGAGGGAGGGGGCCAGGGGCACTTGGGTGGGAGGGAGGGAGGGGGCCAGGGGCACTTGGGTGGGAGGGAGGGAGGGGGCCAGGGGCACTTGGGTGGGAGGGGGCCAGGAGGCAGTGACTGGGTGGGGTGACTTACCTTGCCACCGGACGCTTTCCCCTGCTGCCCCCGATATCCCCTGCTGCCCGGGACGGGAGGTGGGCTTGGGGGGACGGGAGGTGGGCTTGGGGGGACGGGGTGTGGGCTCGGGAGGGGGTGCCACGGGAGGTGAGCTCGGGAAGCTGGCTGCGGGGGGAAGCAGGCCGCAGTAGGAGCTTGAACTTCCCCCTCCGCCCCATGTAACATGCCGGCCGCAGAGGAGCTGGTACTTCCTTCTCCGGAAGGAGCGGGGGGAGGAAGGGAGCAGGCCCTGCGCAAGCTCGCGGGACCGCAGGGGGAAATAGCCGCCATTTTTTTTAAATTGAGCAGGGGGATGGGAGACACAGCGCGGCCAGCCTCGCTGCGACCCGGCAATTTTGGTGCCGTGGCCCGGTGCCGGGTCGCGACCCACCATTTGGGAAACGCTGATATACTCCATTCAGCTGGTAGTCCTATGCGGTGTGGCAACCTTTATTTGCAGAATCAGTACCGCTCGTGGGTCACCATCTGTATTCACTGCTTCAGCAAAACATTTGAAAACAACAAACGCCTATCCCCTTTAAGAGCTAACTCACTTCTTGAACCCTGACTACGGCTGGTAGGCAAAACCCCTATTTCAATGACCATATTATACTTTATTGTGATAGGCAAAAAGGTTTACCTGCTTCAGCAGTCTCTCTCTCCCTCCTCTTGGGATTGGGGAAAAGAGTCTTAGAGGGAGAAAGGGGGTGGCGCGGGATTAAAGGGATATACCCCATTTGGCCATCCCCTGACCTCCCCTGGGAGTCAAAGGGTTAACTAGGCTAAGACCCAGAACGGTGATTTAACCCCTATAATGACATGTACATGCGTATTCCCCTGTTGTTTCCTGTTTTATTGTAACATCTGGTCTGCAGCACACACACTGGGATCCATCTGGGAGCACAAGGGTTAATAGTGGTATAGTGATTATAACCCTTTGTGTAATTTTCCCGCCTTTTCAGGCACCATTTTGCAGGTTCCCAGAGGCCGCCATTAGGGCTCAATGCTTTTTAATGGTGAATCTTGCTGTGGAGTCCGGTTCCTGAGAAGACCAGCAGATGGCGTCCGAGAGGGAGAGCGGCGGTTTCCCATTGAAAGTCAATGGGCTCATTGACTTCAATGGAGAAACCCTCGAGAGAGCTTTCCAGGAACAAGTTGGCTGCCGTCCAAACCGCTTAACCGCAAAGCGGATACAATTTCAATAGAAGAGCTTTGATCACTTACAAGTCAAGTTCAACGACAAGTGGCGTGGGAATAAACAATTCTTTCTCTCCCTAGTTCCTAGACTTCCCCCCACTCGACCACAACCGGGTCCCCGTATCCTGGACCCCCGATAAGGGTCGAACCGAGGAGAGTGGGCCGCGCCATAGGTTCCAATGGCGGCAGCAGAAACAGCTCAGGAAAACGGCTAAGTGTAAAATGCAGAAATTTGGTATTCCATAGCTCCGGTTCCGGAGGGTCCCGAGAGTCAGGGTTTGGGGTGTCTGTAGCCACTGCTCCGGCATCACTGCAGAACCATCCTTGACCCTCTGGGACCAACCCGACGGAGTATGGACCCCCTTGAAAGTTCGGGATTTTTCCCATAGACTCCAATTTATTTATTTATTTATAAAATATTTTACCAGGAAGTAATACATTGAGAGTTACCTCTCGTTTTCAAGTATGTCCTGGGCACAGAGTAAAACAAATAATACATGGTTACAAGTACAGTTACATAAATGAACAAGGTATACATTATATACAAGACATTGCGTGCACAGTTAAAGAAAATATATATTATGAGCGTATGAAACAGTTACAGACCAGATTAAAGTGTGAGACAGCCTTAGATATGAAAGAACTTAAGCTGGTGGTGGATATGAGAGTCTCTGGTAGGTTGTTCCAGTTTTGGGGTGCACGGAAGGAGAAGGAGGAACGTCCGGATACTTTGTTGAGCCTTGGGACCATGAATAGTCTTTTGGAGTCTGATCTCAGGTGATAAGTGCTGCATGTGGTAGGGGTGGGGAGCTTGTTCAGGTAGCTGAATAGCTTGCCCAGAAAGTATTTGAGGGTGAGACAGGAAAGGTGAACTTTGCGCCTAGACTCTAGTGATGACCAATCTAGTTCTTTGAGCATTTCGCAGTGATGTGTGTTGTAGTTGCATTGGAGAACAAAACGACAAATTGAATTGTAGAGGGTGTCAAGTTTGCTAAGGTGGGTTTGAGGAGCAGAGCCATATACAGGCATACCCCGGTTTAAGGACACTCACTTTAAGTACACTCGCGAGTAAGTACATATCGCTCAATAGACAAACGACAGCTCACGCATGCGCCCATCAGCACGTCCTGAACAGCAATGCTGACTCCCTTCCTGGACCGAAGCTGTGCACAAGTGGGGAGACTATAGAGCCTGTTACACATGTGTTATTTACATCAGTTATGCACGTATATGACGATTGCAGTACAGTATGTGCATCAATAAGTGGAAAAAGGCACTGCTTCACTTTAAGTACATTTTCGCTTTACATACATGGTCCGGTCCCATTGCGTATGTTAATGCGGGGTACGCCTGTACTATGTCTCCTTAGTCAATAATTGGCATTAGCATCTGCTGTGCAATACGCTTTCTGACCAGGAGACTTAGGGAGGATTTGTTCCTGTAAAGTACCCCTAGTTTGGCATAGGTCTTGGTTGTCAGGGTATCAATGTGCATCCCGAATGTTAAGTGGGAGTCAAACCATAAGCCCAGGTATTTAAAACTAGTGACAGGTGTTAGGGTGGTGTTAGCGTTGGTTCTAATCAGGAGCTCAGTCACTGGAAGCTTTACAAATTTAGTCTTGGTCCCAAATACCATTGTTACAGTCTTGTCAGTGTTTAAAAACAGTTTGTTTTGGGAAATCCAGTTTTCGAGTCTCAAAAACCCCATTGACCGGCTACGGCGGAAAACTCCCATTGACTTCAACGGCGGCATCGCCCTGTTGAAAGTCTATGGCGGGGATTCCCATAGCCGCCAACGGCGGCGGTTTGCCATTGAAAGTCTATGGCGGCGAAGCCCATTGTTTTCAATGGGGATTTAGTGAAAAACCGTGATTTGATTTACAGCGGAGTTTTGTGTATTAAAATGTAAAACGGTTTTAAGTGTATTTGTGTATCTCCGGTTTCCCAGGTCGTAGCAGGTGGCAAATTGGACCATAGGGTGTCCCAGTTCCAGCATTGAGAACTGGAAAGTTTGGACCTGCTGGACCCAAAGGAACCGGATATTTTAATATGTTCATGTTTTATCCAACATACTGTATTCCAAGATATGGGTAAAACTCAGAGGAAATTCCTTTGCATACCAGAGTAGCATATGGCCAGAAAGGCGACCCCATGTCTAGGACCTGAGTATGTTTCAAAGGATTTTGTCACCTCCACTGTTTGCATGAGGGTGGAGACTCCTCAAACCAGAGTAGTCTTCAAGTGTTCCATTTCACACCTCACAACAAAGGATTTCCTGCCCTGGACTCCATTTGGTAGACTAACTGGCATTCCTGATATAGAGGAGGGGTTATAGAAATGGGACCCCAGAGCTCTACTGCGCATATCCCAACTGGCCAGGGGGACTGGGTCAAAAAGTGTTCCCACGTTAACCACTGACTGGAGTTAATTGAAAACCAATCCACGGTACTCAAGGTTAAGGATAGGGCACAAAAGGTTTATAAACTGATGTTCACCCTGTATCCTTTGTCTTCAATTTATCATCTGATGGCTATCTGATTGCGAGAGAATTGCTATGCTATATACTTCTCATTCCCCAACCCCAAAGTAAGTGTACTTCTTGTCTGTTACTGTATTATTCGTGTGTTCACCTATCCAAAGGAATAAATATACTTTATTATATCTAAGACTCGTTTCAGTTCAGATCCAGTGATAAATATATATCATCTGTTATATATATTTATGTGACCTTATACAGCCTGCCATAATCTCACCATGACAGAGTCCATCTGTGGTTTTGTAAGTTTCAGTGCAGTGATTTCCTGCCTGGGTGTGTCGCTTTAACTCTGGTCTCTGCTGCATGAGATATTTTTGTTTAGGCTGTTTGTAGGCAAAAAGCAAACAAATTTCACAGGAAATCTCCGGGCACTTTTAACTTCAAAGGCCACCTCTCATCCCACTTCTGACACCATATGTAGGAGGACATGTGCAGAGGTACATAATGGAGACTGTTTTAAGGTGAAATTAAAACAAGGCTTTATTGTGCCTGTCGCTTTAAACACAGCAAAAATCAACATCAGAGAAATAGTGAGCCCAATAAAACTTGCTCCACTTTGGCATATATGTATCCTTCTATTCCAGCCCCTTTTAACTGGGTGGCTACCCAGGCTATTCATCAGCCCAAGTCATATATATATATATATATACAGTGCTCGACAAATAATGATAACCTGTCGCCCGTTGCGAGTGGATTTAGGCAGCTGGCGACCCGTGCTGCAGCTCAATGAATTCCCCTGCTCGTGCCAATTTTTTTTTTTTTTTTAAATAAATAAATAAATAATCCCCCTCCCTGATTGGGTTAAAAAAAAAGTTAAAAAAAATGGCGGCAAATCCTGTGGTCCCGGCGCGCGTGCACAGGGCAAGCAGAGTGTCCTGCCATTTGCGCTGCCTGCTCCCCCCAGCAACCCAGAATCCCCCGCATCCCTCCCCCCCCCCACTCCCCACGTGGGACGGAGGGGGAAGCCCAAACCAAGCCCCGCGTGCAACCCAGCCCCCCCCCCCCTCCGCTCCCCAAGTGGGACGGAGGGGGAAGCCCAAAACAAGCGCCGCGCGCGATCCAGCCCCCACACCCTCCCCCCTCCGCTCCCCACGTGGGACGGAGGGGGAAGCCCAAAACAAGCGCGCGATCCAGCCCCCCCCGCACCCTCCGCTCCCCACGTGGGACGGAGGGGGAAGCCCAAAACAAGCGCGCGATCCAGCCCCCCCGCACCCTCCGCTCCCCACGTGGGACGGAGGGGGAAGTGCCAACCCAGCTTCCCCCGTGCGCGCCTCCTGCGCCCGTCCGCCTCCTGCCCATGATCTCTCCCTAATCACCTGCCCCCGATCCTCGCTTGCTGCCCGGGGGTGTCCGGGGAGCGTGCTGCGGCGTCGGCCGCTTTGGGGGGGGGACCTGGGGGGACCTGCTGCTGCTGCTGCTGAGGCCCACGCTGCGCTGTGTGTCCCATGTCTTGGAGAGGGCCCACTGCCGTGCGGAGACCCCACTGCTGCCACGTGTGACCCGGTGAGTGTGTGAGTGACAGACTGAGTGTCTGTGAGTGTGTGAGTGTGCCTGTGTGTCTGTGAGTGTGCCTGTGAGTGTGCCTGTGTGTCTGTGAGTGTGCCTGTGTGTCTGTCAGTGTGCCTGTGTGTCTGTCAGTGTGCCTGTGTGTCTGTGAGTGTGCCTGTGTGTCTGTGTGTCTGTCAGTGTGCCTGTGTGTCTGTCAGTGTGAGTGTGCCTGTGTGTCTGTGAGTGTGCCTGTCAGTGTGCCTGTGTGTGTGTGTGTGTGTGTGTGTGTGTGTGTGTGTGTGTGTGTGTGTGTGTGTGTGTGTGTGTGTGTGTGTGTGTGTGTGTGTGTGTGTGTGTGTGTGTGTGTGTGTGTGTGTGTGTGTGTGTGTGTGTCTGTCAGTGTGCCTGTGTGTCTGTGAGTGTGCCTGTGTGTCTGTGAGTGTGCCTGTGTGCCTGTGTGTCTGTGAGTGTGCCTGTGTGTCTGTGAGTGTGTCTGTGAGTGTGTGAGTGTGTCTGTGAGTGTGTGAGTGTGCCTGTGTGTCTGTGAGTGTGCCTGTGTGTCTGTGAGTGTGCCTGTGTGTCTGTCAGTGTGCCTGTGTGTCTGTCAGTGTGCCTGTATGTCTGTGTGTCTGTCAGTGTGCCTGTGTGTCTGTCAGTGTGCCTGTGTGTCTGTCAGTGTGCCTGTGTGTCTGTGAGTGTGCCTGTGTGTCTGTGAGTGTGCCTGTCAGTGTGCCTGTGTGTGTGTGTGTGTGTGTGTCTGTCAGTGTGCCTGTGTGTCTGTGAGTGTGCCTGTGTGTCTGTGAGTGTGCCTGTGTGTCTGTGAGTGTGCCTGTGTGTCTGTGAGTGTGCCTGTGTGTCTGTGAGTGTGCCTGTGTGTCTGTGAGTGTGTCTGTGTGTCTGTGAGTGTGCCTGTGTGTCTGTGAGTGTGCCTGTGTGTCTGTGAGTGTGCCTGTGTGTCTGTGAGTGTGCCTGTGTGTCTGTGAGTGTGCCTGTGTATCTGTGAGTGTGCCTGTCAGTGTGCCTGTGTGTGTGTGTCTTTCAGTGTGCCTGTGTGTCTGTGAGTGTGCCTGTGTGTCTGTGAGTGTGCCTGTGTGTCTGTGAGTGTGCCTGTGTGTCTGTGAGTGTGCCTGTGTGTCTGTGAGTGTGCCTGTGTGTCTGTGAGTGTGCCTGTGTGTCTGTGAGTGTGCCTGTGTGTCTGTGAGTGTGCCTGTTTGTCTGTGAGTGTGCCTGTGTGTCTGTGAGTGTGTCTGTGTGTCTGTGAGTGTGCCTGTGTGTCTGTGAGTGTGCCTCTGTGTCTGTGAGTGTGCCTGTGTGTCTGTGAGTGTGCCTGTGTGTCTGTGAGTGTGCCTGTGTGTCTGTGAGTGTGCCTGTTTGTCTGTGAGTGTGCCTGTGTGTCTGTGAGTGTGTCTGTGTGTCTGTGAGTGTGCCTGTGTGTCTGTGAGTGTGCCTGTGTGTCTGTGAGTGTGCCTGTCAGTGTGCCTGTGTGTGTGTGTGTCTGTCAGTGTGCCTGTGTGTCTGTGAGTGTGTCTGTGTGTCTGTGAGTGTGTCTGTGTGTCTGTCAGTGTGCCTGTGTGTGTGCCTGTCTGTGTGTCTGTGTGTGTGCCTGTCTGTGTGTCTGTGTGTGTGCCTGTTTGTCTGTGAGTGTGCCTGTGTGTCTGTGAGTGTGTCTGTGTGTCTGTGAGTGTGCCTGTGTGTCTGTGAGTGTGCCTGTGTGTCTGTGAGTGTGCCTGTCAGTGTGCCTGTGTGTGTGTGTGTCTGTCAGTGTGCCTGTGTGTCTGTGAGTGTGTCTGTGTGTCTGTGAGTGTGTCTGTGTGTCTGTCAGTGTGCCTGTGTGTGTGCCTGTCTGTGTGTCTGTGTGTGTGCCTGTCTGTGTGTCTGTGAGTGTGCCTGTGTGTCTGTGAGTGTGCCTGTGTGTCTGTGAGTGTGCCTGTGTGTCTGTGAGTGTGCCTGTCAGTGTGCCTGTGTGTGTGTGTGTCTGTCAGTGTGCCTGTGTGTCTGTCAGTGTGCCTGTGTGTCTGTGAGTGTGCCTGTGTGTCTGTGAGTGTGCCTGTGTGTCTGTGAGTGT
>NC_134484.1:252528559-252558559 GCF_040206685.1 Ascaphus truei
CACTCACTCACTCTCTCCCACACTCTCTCTCTCTCTCCCCCACACACTCTCGCTCTCTCCCCCACACACTCTCACACTATGGATCTGGATATCTTAACTGCCCTATACTACACTGAAATAACCTATACTGCTTACTTCCAGATCTGACTCAAGCTTCACACGGAAGACATCGAACCCCCCCTAACCCAGAAGACAGGTAACGAACACCTCCCCTCCAATGTATAACATTGCGGGAATGAGGGTACCTGGACTTTGAGGGTCTGCGGATCAGGTAAGATCCCAGACGGGATTGCTGCTTTAAATATTGTGAAGCGGGGGCATCCAGACACTAGTTAAGGGGTGCAGGAAACTAGTCATCCACATCTGGCTTTTTTTTTCTAGATTTGACATTTATACACACACACACACACCAAGGACTAATTGTAGTATAATGTAATACAATAAATAAACTAATATCAAAAACGAATGTTCTTACTAGGAATTTATTCAATTTATTTAATTTATGGCTTTTTTTAAATGCGTGGCTGGGGGCGGGACTAGAGGCGGGGTTGGGGGCGGGACTAGGGGCGGGACTAGGTGGCGAGTAGATTTTTTGGTTCGGCGAGTAGATTTTTGGGTGATTTGTCAAGCACTGTATATATATATGTATATATATATATATATATATATATATATATATATATATATATATATATATATATACAACAGTCAATGGAAAATAAAGGCTTATCTGTTTCCAGGGTTGCTGCCTTTTCTCCGGATTATCAGCATCCAGGTTTAGAAGTCTTATTTGTCAGCTCCAGAGATCTGTGTTCTCTTGGTCAGTCTCTCCTGGGAGACTCAAGAACCTCTGCTCTGTTTCCTTGTTCAGCTCACAAGTGAGCTAAGGAGTCTCTCTTCCTGTCTCAAAGGCAGGCTTTTTCTACCACCTGCAATCAGCCAGGTGGTGTTAGTTAATTGCCTACCAGCAGTTAACCACCACACTGCTGGATTAGAGGCACATTTGTGAACAGGGATAAGTCCCCTGTTACAGCGAGACACTCTTCAGTGTGCGTTACCAAGTGACGACACAGGTACACCCCAGGCTCCCAGCAGCGGAGGTTCATTCCTCCTGTGAGCCGCAGGAAAAGCTGCACACACACTAGCCACCATATCTCCCAGGGGGTGGTGGAAAGTGCGCTAAAATTGGAGGCGCTGCTGAGATCTCAGGCCTGGGGCGCCCTACTCAACAGTCAAAATTTGTGAAAATCCTCCAAACGCCATGTTTACGCCCACGCAGCAACAGGTCCATGACTGGGCCGTAAAGCTCTGAGAACCTCCGCAACATTTTCATGTTCGTGGTACGAAGTGAAAAGATCCCCTGGTATGAGCGATGTCAGGATCATCAGCAGAAAATATGATACCGATTATCAGGGGAGTGTAGTGTTACTAGCCACAGGGCAAGAGATATGCCCCGAAGATGCCCCTCAGGTTATATACCTGCCAGAGACTTTACCACAAGGGTGCCCACTCATATACCCCTGGGCTAGCATCCCCCTATGCTACTGTCACGCCTGTATGCCCGCAGACCTGGCAAGACCCCAATACTGAGGTGGGGAACGGTATTACACCACACACCCACAGCAGTGGGAGCAGTGTGGTATAGCGTTGCTGGGCCTGTTGGAAAAGTGGTTAGGGATACTTGCAACGTCTTGTAGGGTTTGCAAGTAACGTAAGCATGGTCGTGTCCGTAAACGTAAGAATGGTCGTGTCCGTGTGCCAATGTCCAGGGGTCCAGAGAGTAGAGTCGTCAGGGTACAAAGCCAGGTCCAAAGATGCCAGAGGTAAACGAGGTAGTGTCCGTAGCAAGGTTCAAAGGGGTACAGAGAGCAGGGGTAGTCCCAGGACAAGCAGGGGTCAAAGCCAGGGAAATCCAAAAGTAACACAGGAGCAGGATACAAGCAGGAACACAGAGGGAGCACAGCATAGGTCAGCACACACAGGGAAACAGGAACTATACAGAGCGACGATAGAGAGGACAGACAGGGATTATAAAGGAAGACACACCAATGGGAGAGAGGGGAGGAGCAGAGAGAGAAGTGGGAGACAACAAGGATAGGGTCAGTGAGAGAAGAGGAGGAGACAGAGGGATCAGACAGAGAGATAGCTTGCAGGGAATGAGAGGAGGAGTCAGGAGAGTGACAGGCCTTAGAAGAAGAGCATGTGCGCGCGCCCCTCTGTAAGCAGAGAGTGCGCACGCACAGGCTGCGTCACAAGATGCGCGGAGAGCCGAGAACCGGATGGGATCGCTACCGGAGGTGTGTGACTGGCAGCGGGCATAGAGAGTGTCTGGGAGTGGTGAGCGTTGCCGCAGGGGCTCGGGGACCGCGCGGGGTGCGCGAGACTTGTGGGGCATGCGCTGAGGCAATGGGGCAGAGAGAGAGGAGGACGGAGCGGGACAGGAGTGGGGAAAGTGCAGAGGGATTAGTAAGAGAGGGAACAGAGGAAGAGAAAGAAGGGGAAGGAATCCCCTGAACCATCACAGCTACCTTCCATCCTGGACCCTCCACAAGGGTTCCCCCACCTATCGAGGTCTCCACCTCCTCTTACAACCTCGGGCAGTGGAGGACCATAAATATGGCCACCAGTACTCCGGCCAGACCCGACATACCCCTACCCTGGGTAACGGTCACTTTTAGTACCATGCAAAGGGCCACCAGCTGGGCCGGGAGTCTACCACAGTCACCTCCCACTAGCCCCAGGCGAGAAGTTCTATGCCAGTCCCTAGTCCAGGGCCTGGGACCGATAATCACTTAACAAGTGGCGGCTCTGTCCTGGGCGTGACTCTACCGCAATTAGTGGAGGCCCTAACCATGTCCTCCCAAGCACAAAACTATAAGAAACTAAAGGCTTTCTCCGGGACGACTCCTACCCCCGTGGGCGAAGAAGGGATCGATTTCTGAGGGAACACACCCTCAAGGTACTTGACGAAGGTACTTGACGAATGGCCCTGCTTCGAGGCGGTAAAGCAACAGAGAATCTCCAGCCTCCAGCATCCACCATGTCAGTATGCAATGTGATCAGGACGCCGACCTCTCAGCCCACCAGATCGTGGATCTGCTGATGCAAATCTATGGAAAGGATGAAGACGAAAGTGAACTGTGGTCCAAATACTATGGCCTCAGACAGAAGGATGGAGAAGACCTGTCCCTATTTATTCAACGGATCCAGTTGAAGCTGTGGAATCATAATATCATTTCTGCTTCCACAGTAGACGAGTACCGGCATCGTCTGCTATGGCTGTGGCCAGAAGGTCACTTTTCAAAGAATTGTCCAGAGAGAAAAAAAAAACTCCAACTAGGATGATCAATCCCCAATTCATGATCTGCAAGGTCCAGACAGCAGATACCAGTCCCCCGCCCGTTGAAAGTGCATCAGCGCCAACCCCTGAAGAAACATCTTCATCAGACGCTTACTGTCGCGTAGGACCGGCTGCCATTATCCGTGTCCTCGTCAACGGAATATATGCATCGGCGTTGCTGGACACTGGGTCTCGGGTGACTATCATGTACATTACATTCTATGATCAACACCTCAAACATCTGCCATTACAGTCTGCAGACAAAATGAAGCTGTGGGGCCTCAGCAACGAGGATTATCCCATCAATGACGTGGTGCAAGTTCAACTGGAAATACCCCAGCTAAACACCAGCAAGTCCCACACCATGGATATGGAGGCCCTAATCTGCCCTGAGCCCCAGGAATACCTGAGTTCCCCAATCATATTGGGGACCAACACCGATGCAGTGCGGGCAGTGATCAGAGCCTACTTGCAAGATGCTGGAGAGCTACAGTACCCCTGTCTGCCCTGCAGATCCGCCCTTTTCTGTGGGAAGAATGTTACAAAGAAGGGCATGGGATCATCTACAACCTCCGAGTGGTAACTGAGATTCCACCAGGGGGAGTAAAGCACATGGCCGCAGTGTGCTGTTACTCTGGCAGAGACGAGGCCGATCACTTCTTCTCACTAGAAAGTACACCGGAGGAAGACGCTCAACGAGGCTACAAGATTGTGCCCAAAGTGTGGGAATGGACATCCAAGCTGCTGGGGAGGATCAAGGTGTTCGGCCAGAACATCTCCCCTTACCCCATGTCCTGCAATGAAGGCCAACAATTGGGGCGAATATATCCAGTTACGCCCGTCGATACGATGGCTGTGCAAGCGACCACCGCCGAGGTACAAGATCCGCCAGCCTGGCTGACCTTTGACTTCAGGGACTCGACCCTGTCCACCGAGTGGAGGAAGCGGCTGACAGACAAGTTGGAAGCATGATGGGAAGTCTTCTCAATGAGCGAGATGAATGTGGGCTGCAGCCGAAACGCCCAACACACCATCAGGCTAAATGATATGACTCCCTCCAGGGAACTGTCCTGTTGCATCGCCCCCCGAGATGTGGAGGACAGGAGATGAAGAAAGAAGAGTGGGTCAGTCCACTGTGTGTGGACTATCGGACACTGAATAATCGTACTGTGCCTGACCAATATACCCTCCCGAGAATTGAGGAGCTTCTTAATGCACTATCGGGGAGCAAATGGTTCAGTGTGCTGGATCTGAGATCTGGGTACTATCAAGTACCAGTGAGTGCGGACGAACAGGAGAAAACGACATTCGTGTGTCCTCTGGGCTTTTACCAATTTATGCGTATGCCCCAAGGCATTTGTGGAGCCCCAGCGACGTTTCAACGCCTGATGGAGAAAACCATAGGTGACATGAATCCCCGGGAATGCTTGGTCTACTTGGACAATATCATTGTCTTCGTTAAGACCTTGGAAGAACATGAAGAACGCCTGTTGAAGGTGCTGGATCGGCTAGGCAAGGAAGGCCTGAAACTGTCCTTAGATAAGTGCCGATTCTGTCGCACGTCCGTGACATATGTGGGACATATAGTGTCTGCGGAAGGGATAGCCACAGACACTGACAAAATAGAAGATTTTCAGGCTCAGACCTGAGAACGTCTTGGAGCTCCGTTCATTCCTAGGCTTCTGCCGCTACTATCGCCGTTTTGTGGAGGGGTATTGCAGTCGAGCAAAAGTCGTGAACAATATAACCGTGAACAATATAACCTGAGGATACAAGGCAAAAAGGCCACCTCGGCAAAGATCCCATTGTAAAGGGTGTGCTCGCTGAAACAAGGACAGGACCGCAGGGCTGAGGTGGGGATATGAAAGCATCGACCTGAGACCGCAAAGCCGGGTCAGGATTGCGGATTCCGTCTGGTGGCAGTAGCCGGGTTGGGATTGGAGGAGGCAGGGTAAACATTATCCAAGGCAGGTGGCACAGGAGTGATGGTTGAGGTCACAGGCTGGGGTCAAGGTAGGCGGCACAGGATGATGGTCACGGTCACAGGCTGGGGTCGGCATCAGGAATACTTCAGCAGAGAGCTTCAGCTGAGAGCTTCAGCATAAGAGCTTCAGCGTAGGAGCTTCAGCGCAAAGGAAGGTCTCCAGAATAGAGCAGCTACAGTGCAGGGGATCCAGTGCAGATGCTCCAGCACGGGAGGACCTGTGGAACAGGAGACAAGGAGACTGGAAGCTTCAGTATAGGCGCTGCAGCACAAGAAGGCCAGACCAGCCAAGCTGGGGTGCTTGTGACAAGCACAGATACAAGGCAGAAGTGTTGAAGGCATCAGGAAGCAGAGTATGCAGACAGGCCACAGAAATACTGAAGCTTTGGTGCTGAGGATCCAGTGCTTCAGCACAGGAGCAGGAAGGCCCAAGGTAGGCCAGGCAGAGATGTTTGTAGCAAACACAGGTTAACAGGAAACAGTGATTCCAGAATTATACTCTGCCACTTCCTGATGGAAGGGCTGAACCTAAATAGCACAGGGAGCCAATAGGGACTGAGCTGCATAGCAGGCTTCCTGAAGCAGACTGCAGTGTCAGTCCAGAACCAGATGATTCCAATTGTCCAGTACAGGGAGGGCTTTGCCTGAAAGCTCTATAGCCCTGTAAGGGTGAGTTCCAGCCAAAGCCAGGACCAGAACACTTACACCCATTTGGCGACAAATGGATGGCCGCCTGTGAAACGGCATTCAATGCCTGAAGGGGAGCTTGACGAAGGCACCCATTCTGGTTTACGCCGACCCTGAACAGCCCTACATTCTCCATGTAGACGCGAGTCTCAACGGCCTATGTGCAGTCCTGCACCAGAAGTACCCGGCTGGCCTCCAACCAGTGGCCTACGTCAGCCGCAGCCTGACTCCCAGCGAGCAGAATTACCCAGTCCATAAGTTGGAATTCCTCACTCTCAAGTGGGCAATCGTGGACAAACTCCATGATTACCTGTACCGCGTCACTTTCGAGGTGCGGACGGATAACACTCTGTCAACATACATACTAACGTCCGCCAAGCTGGACATCACGGCCACAGATGGCTTGTGGCTCTTTCCAATTACCGGTTTACACTGAAATATAAACCTGGGCCCCTGAATATCGGAGCTGATGCTCTATCCCGAAGACCAGGACTGAGTAAGACCGCCGACGATGACCTCTGGGAAGAGATCCCTGGACCAGGGATGCAACCTCTGTGCTCCACGGTGGCCATCATAGAGGAAAGAGTGACCTTCTCAGAACTAAGGGTCGCAGATTCCTTGGGATGCCAATCCAAGGCCATTCCGGCCACCTACTGTGAGCCAGAGGGGATGAACATCACCCAAGACAAGATTATTGCATGGAAAGAGATGGTGCAATATCAAATACGGGATCAAGTGGATGGCATCATCCGCCAGGCCGTCTAGCAAAACAAGCCTGCAATACTGAAACGTGCTCCAAGTGACATGGTCGTGATACTCATGCGAGAAATGGATACATTTGAGATTGATAACAGTCAACTCTATCGGGTGGTACAATACCTTAACTACCTGGATAGAAGACAACTGGTTCTGCCCAGAAACCTACAACATATGGTCCTGAAAGCTTTGCACGGTGAACATGGCCATCTCGGTGTGGTGAAGACCTTTGGGCTGATAAGAGACCATTTTTTCTGGCCACGAATGCGTGAGTCAGTAAAGCGACACTGCGGCCAATGCTCACGGTGCATCCGGTGCACGACCTGCCCCACCAGAGCACCACCAATGGCTCACTTGAAGAGCTTGGGCCCCATGGACCTGGTGTGCATGAATTTCCACTGCATTGAACTAGACGCCCGAGGCATCGGCAATGTGTTGGTCATTACGGACCATTATACGCTCAAGCCTTCCCCACTAAAGACCAGAAGGTCATCACGGTGGCGAAGATCCTGTGGGAGCGATACTTAGTGCACTATGGGATACCCAACCATCTACATTCAGATGAAGGCCGGAACTTTGAGAGTAAACTCATCAGGGAATTACACAAGCTTCTCAACATCACTAAGTCCCGAACGATGCTGTACCATCCGGAGGGAGACGCTCTGCCAGAGTGATTTAATAGGATATTACTTGATGTGCTTGGTACCCTGAAAAGCGCTCAGAAAAAGGAGTGGAGCAAGCATGTGGAAACACTGGTACATGCATATAATTGTACCCACTATGAATCCACAGGATTCTCCCCATACTTCCTCATGTTCCGGCGAGAAGCCAGGCTGCCATTAGATGTGTGTCTCACGGTGTCAACAGACGGGATACACAACATGACGCACTTCCGGTATGTACAGCGGCTCCAAGAAAACCTGCAACAGGCTTATCAGCTAGCTGAAAAGTCCTCTTCCCAGCTAAACGCTAACAATACAAGACGATATGACCATAAGGTCAGACATCGGGAGATCTGTCCTGGAGACGCTGTGCTCCTCCGTAATCTCGGGATTCCCGTGAAACATAAATTGGCTGACCGTTGGCGAGACTGGGTGTTCGAGGTGGAGTAACAAATGCCTGGCCTCACGGTCTACCGTATAAAAGACGCGGGTGGCCGGGTAATTGTCTGGCACCGTAACCACTTTCTCCCTATCCCACAAGTGGGAGACTACGAGTCAGAGATACCGGCAATACCTCTGGACGGTGAGCCCGCAAGATTAAAAAACAATGAAGAAATTATAAACGAGACCACCGTGGATTCTATGGACCACGCCAAAACAGCGAACGAAACCACAGATGATCCTATGGAGCAGGGCTGCACAACACGCGGCCCGCGGACCGCATGTGGCCCGCCTGGCCTCTCTGTGCGGCCCTCGATGAGATTTAAAAAAAAAAAAAAAAAAACTTTGAAAAAAAAAAAAAACTTTTAAAAAAAAAATGGCGACGATTCCCTGCGGTCCCGGCGCGCATGCGCTAGGCCCGCTCCGTGGGGTGGAAGGGCAAGCAACTCTCAGCTCCTCTGCGGGCCCGATTCCCCCCCCCCCCCCTGCTCCCAACGTGGGACGGAAGGGGAAGCAACATGCAGCTCCTCTGCGGGCCCGCTCCCCCCCCCCTGCGACGGCCCCCCTTCTTCCCCCCTCCTTTCCCTCCCCACTCCTCTCCCTCCCCACTCCTCTCCCTCCCCACTCCTCTCCCTCCCTGGTAAACCCTCGCGGCCGCATGCTGTCTGTGCCCTCTAGGAGCGCGCACCAGCAAACGCGTGCGCTTCCTGTAACCCCCCTAACCCCCTTCCCGGCTCCAGCACGGGAACGCGCTCCACCAGTCCCGCGACCCGGAACTTCAGGGTCTGTTAGTAGAGCGCGGTTCCCCCTGCTTCACCTGCCATCGCCGCCATCCACCACCTCCTCTCCTCCTTTTGCCACCGTCGGCGGCAACAGAGTCTGCTACCGCCGCCAACATCATCTGGTAGGCATGGGGGATGCTGACTTGGGGGGGGGGATGCTGCCTTGGGGGGGGGATGCTGCCTTGGGGTGGGGGATGCTGCCTTGGGGTGGGGGATGCTGCCTTGGGGTGGGGGATGCTGCCTTGGGGTGGGGGATGCTGCCTTGGGGTGGGGATGCTGCCTTGGGGTGGGGGATGCTGACTTGGGGGGGGGAGGGGATGCTGCCTTGGGGGGGGGGGATGCTGCCTTGGGGGGGGGGGAGGGGATGCTGCCTTGGGGTGGGGGATGCTGCTGACTTGGGGGGGGAGGGGATGCTGCCTTGGGGTGGGGATGCTGCCTTGGGGTGGGGGATGCTGCCTTGGGGTGGGGGATGCTGCCTTGGGGTGGGGGATGCTGCCTTGGGGTTGGGATGCTGCCTTGGGGGGGGGAGGGGATGCTGACTTGGGGGGGGAGGGGATGCTGACTTGGGGGGGGAGGGGATGCTGACTTGGTGTGGGGATGCTGCCTTGGGGTGGGGATGCTGCCTTGGGGTGGGGGATGCTGACTTGGGGGGGGGGATGCTGCCTTGGGGTGGGGGATGCTGCCTTGGAGTGGGGGATGCTGCCTTGGGGTGGGGGATGCTGACTTGGGGTGGGGGATGCTGACTTGGGGGGGGGGTGCTGACTTGGGGGGGGGATGCTGACTTGGGGGGGGGGGGATGACTTGGGGGGGGGGATGCTGACTTGGGGGGGGGGGATGCTGACTTGGGGGGGGGATGCTGACTTGGGGGGGGATGCTGAGTTGGGGGGGGGGATGCTGACTTGGCGGGGGGGATGCTGACTAGGGTGGGATATGCTGGTTGCTGACTTGGGGGTGGGATGCTGACATGGAATGGGCTGGGGGGCTGCCGAAATGGGTTGTGGGGCCTGCTGTTATTGGTTGTGGTGCCTGCCGATATGGGTTGTGGGGCAGGGGGGGGAGAGTGATGAGAGGTGCAGGGGGGAGAGTGATGGGAGGTGCAGGGGGGAGAGTGATGGGAGATGCAGGGGGGGAGAGTGATGGGAGGTGCAGGATGATGATGAGGTGCTGGAGGAGAGACGATGATGATGATGATGATGATGATGATGATGATGATGATTTTACCCGTGCGGCCCAATTTTTTTTTCCGTGGAGCAGTTCGGCCCTCCGCACTTTATGAGTTGTGCAGGCCTGCTATGGAGGGACCCTCTCAAAGGGTACTCCAAAGTCACGGAGCCCCTCTCTGAGGAGCTACGGGTAAAGGGCCCAGACAACAAATGCCTACTCCGATGGTTCCAATGAGCCAACCTCTGGACCCAAGAAGTCCCTGCTTTGTACCACAAAGAGATTTTATAGAGACACTAGTACCCCCAATGGGAGACGCTGACCCTCAAGACTATGAACATTACTCCCCAGAGGGAGTTTAAGAAGGGCTTCGCCGAAGCTAGTGTGTAAGGTACCCTCCAAACCAGGTAACCTACGATACAATTGGGGCACCGCATTACGAGGCTCAGTAGTGGTCTCGCAGCAAGATCAAATCTGTGATTGTGATGTTCACAGAAATGTAAAGCCGATTCAATGTGTTAAATTATATACAGTATATGTTTGCATTTTTATTATACAACTTCTGTTAATGGTTATATACAATGTTCCCAAGTGGGGATGTTGGGATTTTCACCAGGGGGAGGATCTAGCCTGGGTACCCTTCTGGGCTCCCCTTATGGCCCCTTACCTCCCGATCTGCTGCGGAGTGGGGCGGGTACAGCCAGAGGTTGCAGGGGAGGCAGGGAGAGGTGCCAGTAGCTGCGGGGAGTAGTTGCAGGCATTGCGGGCAGTCATGCAAGATGACCGTGTCGCTGGAGGTCCACAGCGGCTCCCTTTGCAGGGCGCCACCATACTGATCAGGCACGCGCATGCGCAGTACGAGTTGTGCATGGGCAAAGGGATTCTGTGAGCGGCGGCCATTATAAGTGCAGGTCAGCAGGGGAACTATAATCCCCTGCAGCCCCTAGGGCTGCTAAACACATGGGCTGCTGCAGCCACTCGCATGGCTGGATTCTCCTGCTCTGCAGATTGTTACTTTGCGCGCGCTAGAGACCACGCCAGTCAGAGCTTGGACAAGAAGGGGGTAGGTTGGTTGTGCAGGGCATCTGTGACCCCTGCACTAGGCCAGAGACCCCCTTAGGCCCCAGCTACGCCCCAACTCACCTCAGCTTGTGGTTGCTGCAGGATGAGGCCCATCAGTTAGGGACACTGCCCCTGTAGTACCAGTGCGAGGGACACAGCCAGGACACGGCTGGGGCCAGACCATCAGTTACGTATGCAAGACTCTATTCAGTGTGGAACCCTCCAGCTGGACACTATCCTACGTGGAGGCGGACTTGTCGCTAACGGCATGGGACCGAATGGCCATTGCCCACAGTCTGCTTCACCAGGACACCCAGTCTGCACCCGGCAGGTATTACAAGTGCACCAACTGTAAACACATTAGTGGAGCAGCGCCGTCTCACACATTTGGGCGGGAATTGCTACTCGTGGACACCAGGATTATTGGGTGCCCGAGGGCTCCTCAGGTGGGGGGGTCTATTTCGCCAGTGTGTGGACACCAGGTGGGTGGTTATTGGAGGGCACGGTCGTGCATGACCGGGTGGTTGGACCTGTGTTTATATATGTTCAGTGTTCTTTGGCTGCAGTAAAACTGTTATCCGTGTGTTTTATTGCATGGGGTTCCTGTAACAGGGTTATCCCAAATAGTAGGATCCCATACAGGTGGAGGCGATACCAAGTGACGACTCAGGTACACCCCAGGCTCCCAGCAGCGGAGGCTCAGGCCTCCTGTGAGCCACAGGTAAAGCAATACACACACACTAGCTGCCATATCTCCCAGGGGGTGGGGGTAAGTGCGCTCCATATACATAAACATTTTTCATTTAACATTTTCCAATTATAATTTTTATGCATTGATTGTAATTCATTTTAATATTATTGTTATCTTATATCTCTTGGTTGTATTTAGTGCACAAGAATAGAAATCATTACACAATAGAGGTCATTATTTAATCTTTGAAAGCATATTTGTATGTACAACATTTATTCTAAGTGTTAGCATTTAGGTTAATCAGCTATTATAACATAATGAAATTTGGCTTCTGCTCAGCTTGAATAAATGGGGGGTGCAAAGGATAGGGCAATATGAAAACAAAAAGGAAAAGATCCTTGTATTTACATGCACTCCACCTCCACAGTACTAAAACAATGATAGTATACTGGAAAAAGATGGTATTCCATCTCCACTAATTGAAAATAATATTTATTATAAATTAGAAACAAAAAAGTGATGATTGGAATGTAAATCTAGTAGCGCTAAATGACTTTATTCTCAGGTATGGGAAAATTCCTAATTTCTACCTTAAGTCAGAATGTCTTGGCTCTTATGGACTCGTGTTATAACTTTACATTGAGGATCTATCCCCAAATACTGAAAAAGCAGCGTACTGCTAAACAACCAAAAGAATGCCAAAATAAAATAAACGTGCATACATATTCAATATTTACAGAGTGAATGTGGTAGCCTTTAGGACTATGTCTGATGTATAGAGAGGACTACAGTGCTCACTGAGGTCTGGGAGTGACTCCTTATTGATAGGGTGTAAAAAAATGTGATTGTGTTGTAGCAGAATGAGAATAAAATGGCATATATGGTGTTATCAGTACAGGCTGGGTTAATTATCAGCTCTGAATTATACAGCCCAAAACGTGGATGATTCCCACATAGATCCACATAAACTTTACTGGCCAAGTTCTTAATAAAATATAACCAAACGCTATATATATATATACTAGCTGATATACCCGGCGTTGCCCGGGCGTGGAAGTGCAGGGGGCATGGGGCGTGGAAAGGCGGGGGGGGCGTGGAAAGGCGGGGGGGCGTGGAAAGGCGGGGGGGGCGTGGAAAGGCGGGGGGGCGTAGAAAGGCGGGGGGCGTGGAAAGGCGGGGGCGTGGAAAGGCGGGGGGCGTGGAAAGGTGGGCTGGGAGTGGAAAGGCAGGGGGGCGTGGAAAGGCGGGGGGGCGTGGAAAGGCGGGGAGCGTGGAAGGGCAGGGAGGGCAGAGGGCAGGGAGGGGCAAAGGGCATGGAGGGGCAGAGGGCAGGGAGGGGCAAAGGGCAGGGAGGGGCAAAGGGCAGGGAGGGGCAAAGGGCAAAGGACAGGGAGGGGCAAAGGGCAGGGAGGGGCGAGGGGGCAAAGGGCAGGGGGGCAAAGGGCGGGGGGGGGCAAAGGGCAGGGAGGGGGGCAAAGGGCCGGGAGGGACGGGGGGGCAAAGGGCAGGGAGGGGCGGGGGGCAAAGGGCAGGGAGGGGTGGGGGGCAAAGGGCAGGGAGGGGATGGGGGGCACAGGGCAGGGAGGGGCGGGGGGGCAAAGGGCAGGGAGGGGCGGGGGGCAAAGGGCAGGGAGGGGCAGGGGGGCAAAGGGCAGGGAGGGGCAGGGGGCAAAGGGCAGGGAGGGGCAGGGGGGCAAAGGGCAGGGAGGGGCAGGGGGGGCAAAGGGCTGGGAGGGGCAGGGGGGGCAAAGGGCAGGGAGGGGCGGGGGGGGCAAAGGGCAGGGAGGGGCAGGGGGCAAAGGGCAGGGAGGGGCAGGGGGCAAAGGGCACGGAGGGGTGGGGGGGGCAAAGGGCAGGGGGGGGCAAAGGGCAGGGGGGGCAAAGGGCAGGGAGGGGGCAAAGAGAGCAGTGGGGGCAAAGAGAGGGGTGGGGGGGCAAAGAGAAGGGTGGGGGGCAAAGAGAGGGGTGGGGGGGCAAAGAGAAGGGTGGGGGTGAAACTGTTCCACGTTGAGCATGTTGTGATTTGTGCAGTAAACTTATTTCGTGTGTGCATGATTGCTGACAGTGGGAAGTGGTCTTTTTGTGATGGCCCGTGGCGGCATACGGAGTGGCGAGAGGGGGTTGGGGGTGTGAGCGGCTACTCGGTCTGGCCTGCGGTGGCATGCGGAGTGGCGAGGGGGGGGTGTTAGCGTCGTGTTTGAGGTCCGGCGTTGGCGGTGTAGGGTAAGTGTGGTGATCGAGGGTATTGTTGGGGGGGTGGAGATCTTGCTCGTTTTCGAGGACACGCGGCGGATAGTGCCGCGTGGGGTAAGAGCGTAGCAAAGGGGCCATAGTGGTGATAGGGGTGGTTCAGCACCGGGAAGGGCGGAGGGTGGGTGGTCAAGGGTGGCTAGCCATTGAGGAGGGCCAGAGGGGTGATAGTGGGGGTGGGGGTAGTGTTGTACTTACTTTTGGTGTCCTGGTGAGCGTCTCGTCAGCGTCTCTAGGGTTGAGCGGGCGTGTGTGTGTGTGTGTCTCTCTCCTTTGGCCCGTCACTCCGCCTCAGGCCTATGAGAGGTGTGCGGGGGCGGGCGGGCCAAGGGACCAATGAGATTTCCCCTAGGGACACAGGACATCCAGACAGGCATACAGTGCTTTCACAAATATAGTATAAGATATATATATATATATATATATATATATAGTCATTGGTATGGAGATTTGGCCCTGAGGAAGGTCCTCTACGAGGACCAAAACGTTGGCGGCCCTGTGTTCACAATACACATCTTTTGTATTACTGCTGCGGTGTGCTGTCTTTTTGTCATCAGGATTCTCCTGGTTACTACAAGTCTATATATATATATATATATATACTTATTCTCTATGGGACTAGCATCTGCTATTACAACCTTTTCTACTACAGTGTGCTGACTGACCTTCATGTGTATATATATATATATATATATATATATATATATATATATATATATATATATATATATATATATATAATCAAAAAATAAATAGATGATACCGTTCTGTGGCTAACGTAATGCTTTTATTTGTGCGAGCTTTCGAGATACACTGAGTGAAGAAAGAGTGTGTATGTGTATCAGTGTGAATAAAAATGAATGGAGAGCCCACAGTATATACAGTGCTTTACACAAGGTGTGTGTGGAGTGGATATAAATGGTGTGGGTGGGTGTGGACACAGAACGGTATCATCTATTTATTTTTTGATTATTGAAGCTCGGCTAACACGGTACTGATACCTCTACATGTATATATTTATATATATATATAAACCATAATACGGAGTATGGTGAGTAAAAAAAGTGACAAAAACCCTCCACAGGAAAGCAAATATGCAAATATAACTGTATGCTCATCTGCATGTCTTAGGCAGGTCTGCAACCCCGCATATATATATATATATATATAAAAAAAAATATATATATATATATATATATATATATATATATATATATATATATATATATATATATATATATATATATATATATATGGAATCCACAGAAGCAGCCGGCACTCCACTTGCAAGTAGAAAAAATTGGGTGCTTGTCCCATAAAGCAATAATAAACCATACGATACCGTTTGAAGCACGAGATCAGGAGACAGCACTCTGGTAAGTTAGATCACAAGTTTTTGTATTGAAAAAGACACATAAACTGACTTTTCGGTCCCCCAGTGGGACCTTTCTCAAGGTGATGCATATATATATATATCACAGATAGAGCGTAACAATGTTATCTGTTAATACTGATAGTGATGATTACCTCATGTAGTGAGACGGCTACTTCTCATTCCAGCAAATTGCTATTATAATTTACAGCTGTTTAAATCCCCTACTAATGTCAACGGGGTTTAGCAGCTATAATGGAATGAGATAGATATCTTGTAGTGATCTTGAGTGCTAGCCATGGATAAGCCCCAAGCTAAATCTCTCTATTAGTGGATGCCTCGTCAGCCCACATCAAAGTTTAAACTTGCTCAGCTAAACAAACTAGTGCACGGAGCTTAGAAAACGTGCAACTATGTTGCCGTCGCGCTATAGAAAGAATGACCGTGACGTCATTACTGCCCGACACGCGTTTCGTTTTAACACGACCTTCTTCGGGGGTGGGGTTTTTTTTGTTTCTAATTTATAATAAATATTATTTTCAATTAGTGGAGATGGAATACCATCTCTTTCCAGTATACTATCATTGTTTTAGTACTGTGGAGGTGGAGTGCATGTAAATAGAAGATCTTTTTTTTTTTGTTTTTTTAATCAGCGATTATGACACACCAGCAACCTGGCTCTCATTCTATATGGCCCCACTACTTATACATACAGGTTTTGTAACTGTTATTATGCATGTTCAGATTTTTTACATGTTGCTTAGCAACAGGGGCTATATAAATACAGAGCCTGGGCTGATTGGTCTCCCCTGATGAAGTCACATCACGTGACGAAACGTGTTGGGACGTAGCTGACGTGGTGACGTCATCGCGCTGTGGAAGAGAGTGTGGAGGTCTGTTTCTTCCCCTGCACGCCAGCAGCTAATAGCAGTTGATTGTGGACGCCGAGCTGCCTAAATATATATACAGCCTGCTGCTGGAGAAGGAAGCGCCGTCTACACAGCCACACTTTTCACCTGGAAGACGCACCAATCTGAGGCAGGAACCCATGGATGTTATAACTTGGTTCCTCAAGTGCCCAGCTCTATGGTTTTGAACGCAACCTTCACACGGTGACATCACCTTAGAGATTGTCTCTTGCATGCTTTAAAACTTCTACTCTCTTGTGAGTGCAGGTCCTACGGTCCGTGGTCATCTGTAGCTTTAACTATAAACTCCTAATTATACAGTACTATGCTATGGAGCTTGCACTTCTTTTTTTCTTTTAGGTATTCTATGATGTGACAACATCACTTTGAAGCAGCAGCCCACTCCATCAAGATCAACTATCACCTGGTTTTGGACTTTATCTTTTTCACTTTGAACTTTTACTGGTTTGATTTATTATATATTTAAAAAATCTTTTATTGCACATATTGAGTGGATATATGTACAGTTTTCTTTGTGTATATATAGCACATGTTATTCTTTTATCAGTATAAGCACTATCACTGTGGTGATTATTAGTGATCAACACTGTCTTTGATCTAATTATAAATCTATAAGCACTATTTTATATATATGTGTGATACGGTGACTAAAAACCCTCCACCTTGGCACTGTGTGCACAGGTGGCACTGTGTACTCATTTGCATGTCATTTCCCAGAATCCCTTGCTGCAGTGGAAGCACTGTATGCTAGGTGATATTGGCGAAAAGCAGGGTTGCAGACCTGTCTAAGACATGTGAATGTGTACACAAGTAATACATATGTTATATATATGTAATATTATATGTTTTATATATATATATATACATATATATATATATATATATATATATATATATATATATATATATATATATATATATATATATATATATGTATATATATATATTATATTATATAACTGTCCAGAAAACCAGGCACTCACATATGTGTAAATACAGGTGGTAGTAGGGTGCAAACCGTTCAGATGTCAGCCAGGCTGAAAACAGGACAGGCACTCAAAGATCCAAAGGTGAAATTTATTCCTCAACGTTTCTGCTCCCAATGGTGCTCTTGATAAAGGGAGCCCAAACGTTGAGGAATAAACTTCACCTTTGGATTTTGGAGTGCCTGTCTTGTTTTTATATATATAAAACATATATATAAATATATAAATAATTAAGAGAATGCCGACAAATATAGTAAGGCAAGAAATCATCCTTTTACCTTCAAGAAACTGGTCAAGGGCATGATTTGTGTAGCAAACAACCAATATTGGGTTGTGTCCTTGCTTCCAGATTTCTGAGTTATTCAATAGAGCATCAACAATTTTAATTCCAACATATGTCTTCCCTGCAGGAAAAAATAGAAAGATACAATAATGTAATCATATTCTTGTTTGACCCTCTCTTATTGCTCCGTTAATCACAAAAACAGCAAAGATAGACTTCTTTCGAGACCCCAAATGAATGAGAGTTTAGGTTTTTAGCCTAAAACATAAAACATTGCCTTTTCAGTCTATATCAGTCAGTCAGTGGGGCTATGCACAAAGCAGTGATAAGTGTTTTTAAGTGCCCTTTATGGCACAATATTGTGTGCAGCGTGATTCACAAAGCAGTGATAACACAGTCATTGATAAAAAAAGTTTCGCTATAAATTGCGCTATAAAGGCATTTAGCTCACTTAAAAACACTTATCACTGCTTTGTGCATAGCCACCAGTATATGAGACTCGTGTAAAATGAGAATTCCTCAAAAGCTTACAAAGAACAAACAATTTCCTACTACAATTGACTGGCAATCTGAGATGTGGGAATATCTTCAAATGTTTGCAATATTTTTGCAAATTTCTCAATTTCCCATTTGTGCAGTTCGTTTGAATAGCCACATTTCTTACAATGTTGCTACTTTTACATTTATAAAGGGCAAATAAACCGCTCATCCATGTATGTATATGTATGTATATTGTGCAACAGGTGCTCTAAGGGAAAAATAAATTGTATTACAGAGCAGATCCCAAAAGGATCAAAAAAGGCTCCCTCATATGTCGAGCACTCAATGTTGGGGTACAGTAGTAAGACTCACAGTGGTCTATCGGTGTAAATACCATTGATAGGACAAAATATGGCCCATCTTGACCGGAATAGCTCAGGAAAAATAATAAAATTTTATTTAAGTAATTTCAATTAGTAAGGTTTAAAACACATATAAAACATTCAAACATTAAAAAACCCCATTAGGAAGTGGTAAGGTGAGCAATCAATCAAACAGTTGGTATCAATATAATATACACATTTAGTTGCTCTCCACAGACGTCTTATTGTGGAATATAATTATTCCTGGACAAGCAGGTAAGTATCCCTTCAAGCCTATATAGTGAAAAATTCACAATGTATATAGTTATAGGTAAGGTGGTATCAGAGGTGCAATATATACACCTTTGTAATCAGGTGTATGCACTGGCTCAGGAATGGTATGCGAACTGTCACACAAACTAGGATGCAGTGCAGCGGGTGCAAGGGGCTCCGCTCCAAAGGGAGAAAACAGTGGTATATACTCTTATCACTAATATAGGAAAGCATAAGTACTAAGCACTTTTCACTATATAGGCTTGAAGGGATACTTACCTGCTTGTCCAGGAATAATTATATTCCGCAATAAGACGTCTGTGGAGAGCAACTAAATGTGTATATTATATTGATACCAACTGTTTGATTGATTGCTCACCTTACCACTTCCTAATGGGGTTTTTTAATGTTTGAATGTTTTATATGTGTTTTTAACCTTACTAATTGAAATTACTTGAATAACATTTTATTATTTTTTCTGAGCTATTCCGGTCAAGATGGGCCATATTTTGTCCTATCAATGGTATTTACACCGATAGACCACTGTGAGTCTTACTACTGTACCCCAACATTGAGTGCTCGACATATGAGAGAGCCTTTTTTGATCCTTTTGGGATCTACTCTGTAATACAATGTTGCTACTTTTCCCAAGAATTTAGCAAAAATGGCATTACACACTGTATACAAAGGGCTATGGTGAACTGAATTTAGGGTCGTGTGACCTGCACATTAACATTTGAATTCTTGGCGAATGTATTTTCAGCCGAATATTTATCATTTTCCCCCAAAATAATGATTTTCCTGTTTCGCGATCATCTGCAAAGATTTAGTTTATCTCTACTGGAAACTGACTCTAATTTGCTTGTGTAATAATAACCCATCCAGGTTTTGTAGTCATACTTGGTGTACTGTACAATTCTGGCAAAAGGAGTGAAAGCCTGAGTAAAGGATTGAGAGCTGGGGGAGTGAGGTTGATGGTGCTGACAATTTGACGGAAGAGAACGTAATTGTGGAGAAAGGGGTGGATTAAAAAAAGTGAGGAGGAGAAGGGGAGACTGAGACAAGCTGAGTGAGGGGTAGGTTGTGAACCGAGAGATGGAGATTGCGAGAGAGAGGTGAAATAAGGAAATTATACCGTGATCAAGAGCTTGGCATACAAATATAGGCGCAACCACTACACTAGAAAAAAGCACACGAAACCCCTATAGCAGACCACCTCAAGGTTAAGCTTAATGTTTAGTACGTTCATCATCACTCCACCTGCCCTCTGCAGGCATGCGTTGCCTTATTAACACTGTCATACCCTTTGAACTGTGTTGCCAAAGCAACCATATAAAATTATAAAATGCTGCTGACTTTGACAATAGTATAATATAACCATTCAATCTGTAAATATCACAATATAAATGGATTGAACAAAGTGTTTACTGTACCTGTTCCTGGAGGACCTTGTACAATAGAAAGCTCACTTGTTAAAGCCATCTGAAATGCTTCAAACTGGGAACTATCAAGTTCAAGTTCCTCTTTAGTTGGCCAAGTCATAAAATCAAGTACATCAAATTTTGGAGTTGTTTCAGTGTCCTCCTCGGAAGAAGTTATTTCTTGCTGTATGGGAGTTACAGTACTCCAAGTTGGATTACTGCTGCTGATTTGCTTCTGTGTAGGGCTCTGTTTTTTAATGGATCTTTCCAAACTATAATTTGAATGATTTTTTCCCAAATAAACAGGTGCAGACATTGTTGTATCACAATGAACAATGTAATTCTGAAATGGAATCTCACTGTCCACCATCTCTTTCAGCCCCTCCAGAACATGGCAATATGCTTCAAAATATGCCATTGTTTCGACCATCAGAAAAGTATCAGCTTCTAGCGTATGCTCTGCTAGCTTCTGTCGGCTTTCTTCAGTAAACATCAAAGTTATGATTCCATTTTGGAGATCAGTAACACTTCTGTCGGCCACTGTAGCAAACAACATGTTCTGAAAGTTGTCCTTGGAAAGGCAGACAAGAGCTCCATACAGCAGACGTCGCGAGATCTCCCAGGTGACTTGTTTTAAGTTGCTCATGCTAAATTTAACCTGGTGAACTATCCCAGCCCGGGTACAGAGTGGATACAAAATCTTGGTGTCAAAATAGATTCGAATATCATCAAATTTTGATTCAGCTAGATTCTTACTCTCCAAGGTCAGAAGCTGAGAAATTCCATCTCTTAGTGGACGAATGAAGTCTTCTCTCAATAAACGGAAGTGTGTGTCCAGGTATGATTTAGCATCAGGATATGATCTACTAATGATGTTTAAACGCATGTGAGGTTTTTGATCCGTATAAATGTCATTGTATGTTGGAAAGATTGATAGACTACGGAAGTCCTCATCCTCTATGTTTCCCTTGTTTCCAATCATGTAGATATTGTTATCTGATCTCAGCCTGCCTTCCTGCTTTTCCTTTTGTGAATGCTGGAGAGCATCATTGAGAGTTACCAGCTTTTGTTGCGTTTCCTCTGGAAAAGTCTTGCCATTTGTTTGCGCCTCATCAACAGCCTTTTCCAGAAGGGTTTTGACTATGGTTACTTCTGTAAAAGAGCTACATGGGAAAATACTAACTAACTCAGAGAGTAGGACAAGAGTATGGTCAATAAGTGGGAATGTGTTTTGATGAGTAGTGATATACTGTAAAATGCATGATGGTAAAACCTGCATTAGAAAAAGAGAACCATGGACTTCATTTAGTAGGTGTATTAAGTTCTGACGATTCGTTGTGCATCCAATGGCTTTATTTAAGACTGCAAGGAGACTCTCTAACAATTGAAGGTCAATGCTGCTTTCATTCAGAAGTTTCTTTAGGCCACTCCCTGGAGCTGCAAGTTTCATTACAATCTCTGAAGGTTCTAACTTTGCCATTGATGTCATTTCAACACTGTTCAATTCCCTCTCCTTCCAAAGCTGTCTTTCTTTGTTAATTACAGATGATTCTACGAAACTATAGTTGTTACTCTCCTCCAATACAAGATTAGGAACACTTTTCTTTCTAGTTTCAAAGGAATAGTCTTTTGGTTTGCAACCACTGAACTGCTCCTTCCCTGGAAACAATGAAGATTTAAAAAAAAAAAATGTTACAATTTTGAGAGTAAATAAATTATCTTTTTTAATGTATTTTTTAAGGCGATGAAGTACAGTAGATTTGCAGAATAGAGGTAGTAGGTGTTAACAGAGATGGCAACATCCAAGGAAGACATCAGTGAGATTTCAGTATCTTAGACTAAAAATGCGGTATGATGTTTTAATGGGAAAGTAATTATTTGTATTTACCACTGAGGCTACATTGAAATCTATGTTGGTGCTTATGCTAACATTCAATAAAACTGACTCAAAATCCATGAAAGTCAGTGATTAGCTTAACAGATCAAGATTAGTGCCATTACCATTTCCCAGAGTTATTTGGGGGGGGAGGGGGAGGGAATGACCACTTTCAGACAAGGGCAAACTATGTAGTTGAAGCTTTTATTTCCAACTCCACCCCTGTTTATGAAGTACTGAAGGAAACAATGATTTCAAGGATATGTCAAAAGGCAGGGGTACAGGAATCCTTATTCTAGTTAATAATGGGTTATAGGCAACAATTCTATTATTGAAGATGCAGTCCCTCCAAAGATGTATTTTTTTTAAATATCACAGCAAAATAAATCATTACTAAACATAATCTGCCTTCTTTTTTTAAATCTTTCAAATCTTCGAAAAAATTAAAAAATGTAAGCAAGGGCAAGCATACAATGGCACCATTTTATTACACATCTTAACAGATACTGTCTGTGACTGACAACCTCTATAAAAGAGAGGAATTGTTTGAAGGGAGAATGTACAGTAGGTAGACGTTAAAGACAACAAAAACAATAAACAGACAAAACAGTTGACATACTGTAGGGGGAACATTCACTAAGTCAATGGCAGTTAATGTGGTATCACTGTATGACAATCCATGTTGGAGTTTAGTAAATCTCAGCTTAAATGTATATATATATATATATATATATATATATATATATATATATATATATATTTGATAGAAGGTCACTGGCACATCTGTAGGTAATCAGCAGTGGGCTGGGCAGGCATCCCCCTGAGGAAGATCCCCCTGTGCGATCGAAACTTTGGAGATATGTGCTATATGTTTAATACATAATACTGCTTCAAACTGTCTGAGTGCTGTCGCCTCTTTGCCGCTTCATGGTAATGTATATGTGTGTGTGTGTGTGTGTGTGTGTGTGTGTGTGTATGTATATGTATATATATATATATATATATATATATATATATATATATATATATATATATATATAGAACACACAAATGAAAAGGACAAAGACAACCCCCTTGTTAGCACTCTAAATTACACCTAAAGAAAATCTACTAATAAAGATTATATTGCAAGAACCAGATGCACTGCAGAGTCAGAAAAATGAACAAGATTTTATTGGAATAACAGCAAGACACACTAACTTAAAAACATGAATATACTAAAGACAGCCTAACAAAATATATGTATCAAAAATATATTGGATAAAAGGGGGACTGTTAATCTAGTGAATGAATTCTATTTTACCTCAAAAAAACTAGAATGTGTCTAAATGAATATAAATTGTAACACAAAAGTAGTTTAATATAACCCTTGAAGGTAATACAAAATATTATAAATCCCTACTGGCATGAATGCCTAATAGAGAGATATATGATGGATTGTGGCATGGAGGAAAAGTATATGATCAATGACCCAGTATACAGCCAGGAAAAATAATATATTACCAAAAATAAAGGGGGAAGAGAAAGGCAAACAGGGAAAAAAATGATATAAAAATAATAATCATACCCTGCCTAGCAATTCCCAAAAAAAAGAAAACAATGAGAACTGATGCAGCAAACAAAAAAATATACCTATTAATGACATGCTAACAAACAGAGTCATACAAATGGAAAATACAGCAGTGCATAGCACTGCAAGGACAAGTAATGCCCAGACAGCAAAGAGAGTTAATACTCAGCTGTAGCAGGGTTGCGTGAGGCATGTGTCCATCAGATTGTAGAAGGTTTGTTCCAATGTTTGTGCATAGCAGAAATAAAGAGAATCAAAAAATGCTGCAACAGATCCTTCACAAGTCCATCCAAATAAAGATTACATGGGGGCTGTCAGAGAGTAAACACTCAACGCGTTTCACCCGTCGGTGGGCTTCTTCCCGGAGTGGTAAATATATAACACTGCTCGCCTGCACTTTAAATTTTACCACTCCGGGAAGAAGCCCACCGACGGGTGAAACGCGTTGAGTGTTTACTCTCTGACAGCCCCCATGTAATCTTTATTTGGATGGACTTGTGAAGGATCTGTTGCAGCATTTTTTGATTCTCTTTATTTCTGCTATGCACAAACATTGGAACAAACCTTCTACAATCTGATGGACACATGCCTCACGCAACCCTGCTACAGCTGAGTATTAACTCTCTTTGCTGTCTGGGCATTACTTGTCCTTGCAGTGCTATGCACTGCTGTATTTTCCATTTGTATGACTCTGTTTGTTAGCATGTCATTAATAGGTATATTTTTTTGTTTGCTGCATCAGTTCTCATTGTTTTCTTTTTTTTGGGAATTGCTAGGCAGGGTATGATTATTATTTTTATATCATTTTTTTCCCTGTTTGCCTTTCTCTTCCCCCTTTATTTTTGGTAATATATTATTTTTCCTGGCTGTATACTGGGTCATTGATCATATACTTTTCCTCCATGCCACAATCCATCATATATCTCTCTATTAGGCATTCATGCCAGTAGGGATTTATAATATTTTGTATTACCTTCAAGGGTTATATTAAACTACTTTTGTGTTACAATTTATATTCATTTAGACACATTCTAGTTTTTTTGAGGTAAAATAGAATTCATTCACTAGATTAACAGTCCCCCTTTTATCCAATATATTTTTGATACATATATTTTGTTAGGCTGTCTTTAGTATATTCATGTTTTTAAGTTAGTGTGTCTTGCTGTTATTCCAATAAAATCTTGTTCATTTTTCTGACTCTGCGGTGCATCTGGTTCTTGCAATATAATCTTTATTAGTAGATTTTCTTTAGGTGTAATTTAGAGTGCTAACAAGGGGGTTGTCTTTGTCCTTTTCATTTGTGTGTTCTATATAGTTGTTATTATCCCCTAGCACCAACAAGCTCTATAACTTTTCTAACTGATTTAATTTGGGGTTTATATTTTATTTTACCCCTATAGTCAGTATTAATCTGGGGGCTTGATTTAACCTTTAATATAAGGTGTTGAGCAACTTCCTTTGTCATGGAACAGGAATACCCCTGTCTGCATTTCTGTCTCACCCCCCCCCCCCCTTGTCCTTGCAGCCCTGCTTGTCAGAATGCTTAGTGGCAGCTGTATGTATTTGGTTCTACATGCAACTCCAATGCTTGTGTGATAATACAGAGCCATTTCCCCCTTCCCAGCAGTTTGCTGCATTAAGATGCTACATTTTGCTACATGTTGCAGCTTCTCCAGGCACTCCTGTGAGTTGCCATGGCAGCCCCAGCCTTTCTCCCAAATGGGTTAGTCTGCTGTCTCCCCCTCTGTTCTGCCCACAGATGGTCTGTCCCCAGACTATCTTACACCCAGCATACACTGCTTCATCCTTTCCACCATTTTCCCTGGATTCGTGAGTACCTCTCTGTAAACCCTGTAATGGTGCTGAAGGAGAATCTTTTCACCTCCCTTGATCACTGAGCACACACAGAGACACCTACACCTCTACACAAGAGACTGTACCTTATCCTGTTTTCCCTCAATAAAACCAAGAAAAGAAACAGATCTTGTCGTGCTTAGGAAAGAGGGCGAGTTGGCACTATCTGAGCTAAGACATAACCACGTGATCCTCTAGCTTCCAGAATAGTGAAAAGATAATCGTGTGCCTTACAGACACTTACAGGAGCTGCTACTCCAGACTCCATTATACAGAGTGGCCTCTACAGCAGTACAAGCAAGCAGCTTACACAGCTATACAGAGCAACCTCTACACCACACAAAGGAAGCACCAAGTAGCTAAAACTGCGAACAGTCTGCAGCTTTCACAGACAACCAGTAGCTCAAACTGCACAGCAGCCTTGCAACAAACAGTGCTTCTCTCACAATAGCTAACTGCCTTTTTCTCTGTCTGAGTCCACCCGCTGCTCAGCCCCACAGTGAGGAGCCACCGGACACCTGTAAGTACAGCTACCCCAACGCTGCACGCTGCAGGACACCGCTCGGCACCATCTGAGACAGACGCCCTTCGCTGACAAGGTAAAAGACCGCACGCCACACGCACTGGCAAAAGGCCTACACACACCTACAGCATGGCAGAACTCAGAGCCTCACCAGACATCACGCAGGAGAGCGATCACTCAGACACAGAGACCGCCGCGCAACTGCAACAGGCGCTGGCAGGCGCAAGGCCTAAACGGACAGTCGCACTGACACAAAAGGCCCGCGAAAAATACGAAACTGACGTTGAAGTGCACCGCGCTAAATTAGAGAAGGCCTGGGAGGACACTGATCGTGAGATAAGTAATGTCGCAAGTGCTAGTGATCAAGCAACCCAGATTAAGCAAGCTATCACTGAGATTAAGTCAAGCCATAGACGTTACGTAACGCTGTCACAGGCATATTTCACCTATCTGACAAGAACTAACACAGAAGACAGCACGCGGGAACGCGATCTGCAAAAGGCGATTGACCTGGAGCGCGATGGCGTCGTGCAGACCGCCATCTCAGACGCCCAAAGCGAGAGAAAAGAGCTCCTCCTGGAGACAGCATCGCAGCGCTCAAGCACATCCAGGCACTCATCAAGGTCAGCAAAATCAGCGCAATCCAACGTGTCCAGCGCAAGCGCAAACGCTACTAAGGCGCGAGCCACCGCAGAGGCCGCACGTGCCAGGGCCGAATATAGTCGCAGAGAGGCAGCCATAAGAGCAGGAAGAGCGCGCATAGAGGAGGAGGAACAGACAGCCGCCGCTAATGCCGCCGCCGCTGCCGCCACTGCTACCGCCGCCACTGCCGCTACTGCCGCAGCCACTGCGCGTAGGAAAGCCGAATTTGATGCGGAACTAGAGGCGCTTAATCAAGAGAAGGAAGCCGCCGCCGCCATAGCCCAAGCTGAAGTCCTAGAAGCAGCCACGCAATAGGACGGCGGGGAGCAACCGTACAGACGGATTGCCTCAGAGGATCCAGCCCAACGCACCGAAGACTACGTAAGGAGCCTCTTCAGTACAAACACCAGTGCACCATCCCAACACAGATGGAGCGACTCCACAGACAACGAAGACTTGCTAGGCCCACGAGGAGAAGATGCCGTTCCTGCAATGGTACATGCTGCCTGGGATAGCCACAGCCGCAACAGTGATCCACACGCCAGCGCGCACCCGGATGCACCACAACAGGCTCGCAATCCAGGTACACCCACGCGGGAGAAAACAGCCCCTCACACTGGCCAGCAGTCATCACGCGTCCATGCCAAGGAAGAGGCGACCACACGGACCCTCCCAGCAACTACCTCAGAACAGGGCAAATGCGCCGATGTCTCAGGTCTGACAGACATAGCCAAGTACATGATCCGGCGCGACTTGGTGCACGCAGGACTCATCAGCTTCGACGACCGCCCTGAGAACTACCGGACGTGGAAGTTCACGTTCAAAGACGCAATCGACAGCTTGGACTTCTCAGCAAGGGAAGAGCTCAACCTGTTAGTCAAGTTCCTGGGGAACGTATCCAGGGAGCAAGCGCAGAGACTTCGGACGGCAAACGCGCATCAACCCCAAGTAGGTCTTGACCTAGTGTGGGAAAGGCTAGAAGAGTCCTACGGCAGCCCCGAAGCAGTCGAGGATTCACTCTTCAAAAGAATCGAGAGCTTCCCCAAGATCACGAATAAAGACTACTCGTAGTTACGAGATCTTGGAGACCTGCTGCAAGAACTGGAGTTTGCAAGGAAAGACCACTCCTTAATAGGTCTCAACGCCCTAGATTCAGCTCGTGGAGTGAGACCCATCCTGGAGAAGCTACCCTTCAACCTCCAAGAAAGGTGGCTTTCACAAGGTTCCAAATACAAAAGGGAGAAGCAGGTTGTCTTCCCCCCATTCTCATTCTTTGTGAGCTTCATCCGCGAAGCGGCAAGGACAAGGAACGATCCCAGTTTCATCTTAGGTGCGCAAACCACATACAGTGCGAGCAGCCTGAAGAACGAGAGACCAGCGACGAGATATGGTAACCCCCAAACACCCGTCTCGGCCCGCAGGACGGACGTGCCTCCCACGACCCAAACTACTCCCGATCAGTCGGTCGCCGGAGACAAGGAACCAAGGGACCCAAACAGGGAATGTCCCATACACAAGAAGCCACACCCACTCAACAAGTGCTTTGGGTTCAGGATGAAGTCCCTAGAGGAACGCAAGAGGTTACTTGGAGAATTCGGAGTTTGCTTCAAGTGCTGCGGTTCCACAACTCACTTAGCCAGGGACTGTAAGGAAGAGATCAAATGCACAGTGTGCGAGAGTGACAAGCACGTGACAGCGTTACACCCAGAGGCGATGACACTCCACCAACTCAAGAACCCATCCTCCATAGCGGAGCATGGCGGGGAGAAAGAAGAAGGAGAGTCAACATCCGTCACATCTCAGCGCACTGAAGTTTGCGGAAAAGAAGGTGACAAAATGTCCTGCTCCAAAATATGCCTTGTCGCAGTGCACCCCCAGGGACAACCTGAGAAGGCTATTCGGATGTACGCAATCCTCGACGACCAGAGCAACCGATCACTGGTCAGGTCAGAGTTCTTCGACATGTTTAACATACAAGATGGTGCTTCTCCTTACACTCTCAGAACGTGCGCAGGGCAAATGGCGACCACAGGGAGAAGAGTGAATGGCTACACCATATGCTCAATAGACGACAAAGTGAACATGCCCCTTCCCACACTCATCGAGTGCAACCACATGGCCACAAATAGGGACGAGATACCCACACCAGACGTGGCACTCCATTACCCCCACCTCAAAGGAATAGCCAACCACATCCGGCCGGTGGAACAAGATGCCAAGATCCTGCTGCTGCTCGGTAGGGACATCATGAGGGTACATAAAGTCCGTAAACAGCACAACGGACCCCACAACGCGCCATACGCCCAAAGACTCGACCTAGGATGGGTGATAGTGGGCAACTCGTGCACTAACAAAGAGCACGGGCAAGACTACGTCGATGCCCGCAGAACGGAGGTGACAGAATGTGGACACACATCTTTCTCTGAACCATGTCTTGGCCATCTCCAAGTGACCGAAGGGCCAAGTGAAGAGAAAAGACAAGGTCATACCCCTGAGACCAACAAAGACACCCTCACGCCGATGGGATGCGACAATGGCTTAGGATGCTCAGCAGTCCAGACAGCTAAGGATGAGGAGTCGATTCCACCGAAGGAAGAAAGTAACCTCCCAAAGGTGACCGACAAAGGGATCGTCCAAAAAACAATAAACGATCAAACAGTTCTCTCGCGAGCAATGGCACGACAAAAGTGTACAGTTGTTTCTCTCCATAGAGTAACAAGCAACAAAGCAACCAGCCGCCACGGCTGGCATAGCCGCAAAAGATTGCGCCCCACAGGTGAAGCCGCAGTGTCAAAAAGACTGTCCCCTCACACGTCTAAAAAGAGACAGCCACAGAGACATTGCACCAAGGGATTTACTAGGGCAAAAGAGACTGTTTTTCGTTACGTCCGGGGAGACAATAACCTCCCGATGGCAGTCGACAAAGAAACACAAAAGCGTTTCACCAAGCCGCGCGGAGATGTTCTCGTGCAAAAGAAATGTACCGATGAACTATGGTGCACAGCGTTCCAGACAACAAGGGACGATGACAAGCAAACACCATCGAGGGAAGATAGAAGATTCCCGAAGTTAACAGTCAAGGAGCTCTCTAAAGACGGACTAAGCAGTTGGGTGACTCCGCTACCAGTCCGTTCACCAAAAATATGCCTCCCGAACAATAGAGGACCTACCATCTCTAGGTTCACTTCGCTCCTCCACAACCCACAAAGGGAGCCGGAGATCAAAAGCAACTTTGTGGCCTTCACCCAAAAGATATTCCTTACCGGCCACGCAAAGCCAGCACTTCTAATGAAGAAAGGTGGAGAATGTCGGTACCTCCAATCACCTGGGGCCTACCACCCTCAGGAACCCGATCAAATCCGGGTAGTGTTCAACCCTAGCGCTCAACTCCAGGGAGTCTCCCTGAACGACACCCTCCTCACTGGACAAGACTTGACGATCAGTCTTCCAGGGACATTAATCCGCTTCCGCAAGGAACCTAAAGCCATCTCCTCCCGCCAAACGCCAGGTGATGGGATGACAAACTACCATGACTGGCACATCCACGAGGTGATGCACTCTGTAGAGAAAGCTACAGAGTCAAAGGGACTGTTCTCTCACAAAGTCGAAAGGA